>NC_056725.1:1238904997-1239102497 GCF_019279795.1 Protopterus annectens
GCTTGCCGTTATCTGCCAGCATGGATTGTCTGTTTTTCAATAATAAACTGCTTTGTTTTCTATATTTTTATGAATGAATCCTTGGCCATTGGCTTTTATGTTACTAGTTTATTTTTATTGTTGTTTCTTAGTTCTTAGAATTATAACAAAGAATGCTTATTCAGTTAACACAGGATTGGAGAAAGGAGATTTTTACCAACAGGAATGACTGCATGTAGGATACAGGAAATAGAAAAGAGGGGGCTGGAATTTATTCAAGAAAAATAAAGGATTCAGCATATTGGGAGTAAATGACTAGCGAGGTAATGGTAACAGAGTAGGATGGGTCTAAGCAGAAGTTTGGACTGCAGTTTGGAAACTACTATCCTTATCGGAGATTTGTAATGGAGTATAGGCAAAGAGAACGGGACAGAGATTATGTGAAAGATCAGCTCTAATAGAGTTTTTAATTGAGCCTAGAACTGAAGTTAAAAAGTGAAAAAGGTTAAGTAGTAAAACATGTAAAATATTGCATGATGAGTATAAGAATCAGTCCACAGAGGTTAGTAAAAGTTAAGAAGAAAAATGGAAAGGCAGTATACAAATTGACAAAGGGAGGATAATTGCATGGCTTCTAGGTATGCCAAATAGTCCAGAAGGTTTAGGATTTTTGCTTGGAAGTGTTTGCATGATTATTTTTATACCCAAAGCAGACTTCAGAGTGTCTTTCCTCCGGTAGATAGCAAATGCTGGAGGCATGATGGGGCAGAGAGAGAGAGAGATAATTGGGAACATGTTGTTTTGGGGGGAAATGTATTAAGTTGGCAGATTTTAGAAAGTCTTTTAAGAGTACTTTGTCATAAATATTGGTGGATTAAATGGCTGTTAAGGAAGTGATTCTTTTGGACTGGGATATAGGATCTTAATTGCCCAGGCATGCGGGGGGAGGGGGGCAATTACTAAGCAGTACACATTATTCATTTGTATCCATGTACTGCTGAAAGGCACTCATTGCATTGCAAATAGATTTTAAATGGAATTCTATGCGCAGCGCTGTCATCTTCTTGCACCAGTCATCAATTGTAGTTTTGCTTTTTTGTGTTTACTGTATTTCCTGCCTTACTGTCTAGCAGATTGACTGGTACGATCATGATATGACATACCTGTCATCTGTTCAGAATTGCATAGAATGCTGAGATTTTTGCAGCAGTCCGTTTCTCATATTGTTTGTGCATTTCTGGCAAATCATTGAGGATTGAATCATTAAATTACAGTTAAGAGTTTGACATCATGTGTTCCAGAAACTGTATGCTAAAGCAAAACATGTTGTTGTAGCAACTGTTTATAAGAGCAATATCTAAAATCTGTCTGAGCCTTTGTCCCCCATTGTGTTTGGCTTTGTCCAGCATTACTGCGCTTAGAGGTTGAGAGTTGTGTGAAACGTTGAAAGACTTTATTTCCATTCCACATTTCTTGCTACCGCTGAATTTGAATGTTCTCCTGTAGACCAGTACTTTCCCTCCACAACCAAATTGGCAAAGCATCTGGCACGATGACGTGACCTGGCACACAAACACACACAGGAAAATGCTTTCATTTTTATTTTAAATAAATACGATTGCCTATTTTTAATTTAGTTTTTTTGCAATCTGTGACCAGATCTTAACACATGATCTTGATGTATACTCCTACACAACTCTGTGTTCTGTTTTACTGTTCTGGGGGTATGGGCTAAGCCAAAAACATGGATGCTGCCCATCCCCAGTGAGACAAAGGCCCTTGGCAGTTGCCTAGGGAGTCTTTGGTTACATCCAGTTCTGTTGAGTAAGCACACATACATAGACCAGTATTACAGTGGACTATAACTGAAATTGTCAGAAGAATGTTTCTGAATGACTGATATGGCCATATATATTACTGTTATAGTATTTTATAAATTCAGTTATTACAGTTTCCCTGTTACTGTCATACTGAATTACACATCCAGTCTACAAGTTGCTCAAGATTTCAACTCTTAAAATCAAACTGTTATACTGAAAGCTGCTTACCCATTGTTTATGATTACCCCTTGGAAGAGATTATATTTAATCTGAAGTCTTTGTTGGTGACTATTTCATGAGATATCTTTGCACTTACTTCTTATGTACATTGAGTAGCCTCTCTTCTAGTCATACCATCTTAATTTATTCCTAAACTGAACAAATACCAATTCTGTCCTTCCATGCTAATCTAGTTTCAGATTCTGCTATACGTTTAGGAGTACAAGCATCTGTAAAAGAAGGGCAAGATTTAAAAGAATATGGCTTTACTACCTAAGAAATACAAGTTTGCTGCCTTTTGCCATCCATTTCACTAACTTTACTTGGCCTGATCTAAACAAATGGTTTAATATGGTCTCTTAAGTCAAATGAGAATTTTATGTAATTTATCTCATTATGTCCTTTCCATCACTTCATTTATCTTGCCCAGTTTCATCTTAACCTCATGTTAGAGTGTAGCTCCTCCTAGTGGCCAAATTTATATGTCATGATTTTTGTTTCTTTATTTTTTAATAGCACAACATCTTAACATCATTTTACTTTGTTTTTTTTTATTATTTTACTTTAATTCTAATTCATCTGAGCGGTACCAGCAAGCCAAGAAGGCTTCAGCTATAATGGTTGCCAAAGTAAAATCTGAGCATGTGTTTAGTTAGAGACCATGGAGATAGGAAAATTCTAGTCGAAGTATTTCTGGTTATAATTTAAACTTTTGCTAACCCTGTAAGTGAAATTTTCATCAGAGACCCTTTTCATCCACAGCTTAGGCAAAAAGGGGACGTATTAATAAACCATCAGCCCCATGGTATGTTTTTGGACAGTAGGAAGAAACCATATCACCTAGAGAAGATCCATGCAAAACAATGTAGCGAGAGGAAGTTAGGGCTTTAACCCTACACTGTGTAGCTTTGAGGGAGAGTTGTGCTAAGCCACCTTGCTGCTCCATTGTATGTTTCACAGACAGGATAGTAAGGCATGGCTAAGGTTGGGAGGGGGGTGTCCATTTTACACCCTACAAGAAGCATGCATCTCTTTGCTGATCAATCTGATGATTGCCGATGATAAGGCTTTTCTTAGACTGTGACCCTTGACTTGGACTGAGATGATTTGCTGTGGAGTGTGAAGCAGCAGGAAATCAAATTCTTCACTTTCCGTATTTGAGTCCATGGCACTTTATTGAAAAAAAGTATGTATTGTTGGCTTCAGCTATGTGTATGTGTTGGTGAATGGGAAAGATGCACTTGGGGGGCAGACTTTCTCCCTAGAGATCTTGTTCATTAGTGCTGGTAGAGAAATATGAAACTGGTAAGTGGACTGGAATAGTGGTGTTCATCTTCTAGCATTAAACCATACTGTAGTGATGAAACTGTGTAGGGTAGCTGTTGCTCAAAACTCTTACTCATCACTCAAAACACCTGTCTTCACCAGTGGTCATGAGTTTGGGTAGTGACCAAAAGAATGAGAAGTGTCCGGCACAAGCAGTGAACATGAACGATTTGAAGTCTCAGAGCTTTGGCTGCAGCAGCAGATAGGATTGTTGTAGGTAGTGCGTTCCACACACTGCACTTTTCCAGGCTAACAAAATCCCACATACAACCCTTATAATGTGCTATTCCAGCTTGCAACACCAAGTTTATAGCAATCCTTGACCACAGATTGCCTTAAAGCTATGTTTAAACTTTTGAGTAAGAGGTGAAAGTTTTACTACTCCATCTGTTGCTGCTCATTCATTGTGTGCGAGTATGTGTATGTCTGTGTATTATAGTTTCTAGTTATTCTCCGTCTACTAGTTTCAGCCTTACTGCTGTCACAGTTTTTGCCTGTGCCCTTTTGGGCAAACCTTACCTGTAAATGGACTGCTACATTGCTCTTTTGGGCATTATGACGTGGCTCTCTCCTGCAGGAGTTTGACACCACCATTAAAAGGTGTTGAAGAATGGCCTTTCAACTTATTTGATGTCTTAGAAGTTGTAAAGATTTTAACAATGGCCCTCTTCATCTGCTGCAAAATATTTGAATTTTCTATATCTAAGAAAGAAGAAAATTCCCACAAATGACACAATCAGCTCCCAAACTTATCAAGACCTATGACTGGAAAAAAATAAAAAAGACAGAAGAAAGTTGCTAAACTGTCATTGCTTTGTAGATGAGCCCCTACAAAAGTGGCATTGCCTTCCCAAGAAGCTGTTGAACCTCTGATTTTACCAGGACTTGCATGCCCTGTGGAATAGCAGTTCTTCCCATTGTCTTTGCTGGCCTCACTTTCTTCAGTTTATCAGAATCTGGTGCCACTGGAATTTGATTGTAAGCTGACAGCTGACATTAAAAAAAAAATAAAGCCCAGTCCTTCTCCAGATACCAGTTTCTGCCCTACCCAGTGCCTGTCTACAGGTATCTAGTATACTGATACCTGTTCCACAATCTGTTCAACAGACATTGGTTCAGCAGGTCTTACCTGCCTGTGTCCTACCAACATCTGCCGTGCCCATCTTCCCCAGTGTCTGTCCGTCTGTCTGACAGACATTGGTTCCCATCAAATCCTTGTAAATTATGTCAGTACTTCAGATTTTAGCCCTTTAGTTATTGGTTCATACAGCTTCTTGGCCAAATAGGTGTCTTTTTCAGGTGCCATTATTTTTCCCAGCATCTGTGATCCATCCTGAGAGTAGTTGCTCTTCCACAGTGCATCTTGAGCATCAGAGTTTTCACAACCGTGTCTTGCCATGCATGCCACATTTTTCTTACCTGTAGTGACCTAATCTTGGTGCACCTGAGCCTCCTAGCCTCATCAGGAACTTTTGATCTTCCTTTGAGGTTTTCTTTGCTAAACCTAGTCCCTAATCATCTTGCTTTTCAGCACAATTAGGTGAAAAGGGCTTTTGACACAGAGTGTCTCTATGGATAAAAGGCAAAGACAACTGCTTCAGGTAGTTTTTTTCAGTGGCTAAAAGACAGAAGGAATTTCTACAAACACTAAACATTTCAAACTATCGTAGAACTTTGAACCTATATCTGAAGCCATGATTGATGAATTTCCCATATTTGATGAGATCATGAAACTTGCAGAAGAGAAGAGGATGGCCTTTGGATTCTTTACCTAGAAAAGGCTCCAAAAACATGCTTTCATAATTGAAGAGCAGTCAGTATACGTGATCCCACCTTTGATGGGTACCTTTCATAATGAAGTCATTCCTGCATAGGGAACACACTTATGTTCTTCGTGTTTCACTGTTGCAGTCACCTACATTTGGGTTATCTGCTTGCAGTAGCCCTTATTCGGCCTGATTAACAAAGTCTTGGGTCCTACATCTGTTCTCTCTTCTTCCATGACGTCAGGTTGTCAGGGGTATAAAATATGCAGCCAACATCATTACATCAGTCTTTTTTGCCGTGCGATGCCCGAAGCAGAAGCAGTTTGCAAGTGCCAGTCGGCCTACTCCTGAAATTTTCGTTTTTGAGTTTCAGAACCGAAGTGTTCAACTAAAAGCTAAGTACCCCATTAGGGAAACTTTTGCTTGCTCTAAACTGATGTCAGTAAAAGTAAATAATTGCATTTCTTGTGGAAAGCAAATACCTCATAAAGATTTTCATTCGTACTGTATTCCTTGCCTAGGCCCTGACCACAATGTACCTCGCTGTCGGTTTTGTGCCTTATTTAAACCACAAACTGTCCATCATCGGTATATTTGCACTTCTAAATATTTTGGTGCTTGGTTCAGTTATCTTGATATGTCTTCGGTAAGCCATCCGTCTACCGACATTCCGAAAAAACACAAAGATAAAGAGAGAGACAGGCCGCCCAGTTAGCCGGTAATCAGTGAGGCGCTTTCGCAGCCCCTGATGCCTGCTACTTCAGATTCGCAGGCCTCTACTGAGACCCATTTGGAGTACGGTATGCCGCGAGATGCTTCAACTGTGGAACCTGCTTATGTCTCTACCTTGGATGGGTCTGGAGCCGCTGTGCAGGCACCGGCTTCTGAGGGTGTTTTCAGGCCTACTGATTTGCATATTAAACCAATGCCATCCTCTTCTTCAAGGCCTAAAACTCGAACCATGCCTAGAAAACTGACACCCAGACCGCATGGTCATTCTTCTATGCCTAAAAAACAAATAAGAATGGCTGAAGACCTTATTACTTTAATCAGGGGAAGCCAACCTTCCCCCTCTAAGAGACCTAGGACTGACCTTGCTTATGATGCTTCTAACCAGGATTCCTCTGATGAGCAGGTTTTACCCTTATCTACCTATGAAGATTCTGATGCTGAGGACTCTACCCCCCCCCCCCCCCCCCAAGAAGATTTCTCTTTTGATGAAACCTTGCATACTCTCAGGGAGCATTTTCATTGGGAAAGTGTATTTTTCTCTCATTCTAAAAAGAGGCTTAGGGATTTCTTACTCCTGCCCCAGCACAGGTCTTTAGGTATACCTCCTGTACTGGACATTGTTGTTGATGCCTTTTCGGAATCTAGCATGACCCCTGACTCTCTACCTCCTGCTTCCAGAAAACCTGATAGATATTACAGGGTTTCTGACTCTCACAAGCTCCTTTTCAAAAATCCTACTGCAGATCCTGAAACCGTTTCACAGGGACCCAAGGGCATTAAAGCTACTATTGCCAAAAATCCTACCCCCTCTGATAGAGACTCCAGGGCACTGGATAGATGGGGTAAGAAGGTATACACTTCTTCAACGTCGGCCATTAGGGCCTTAAACTGCCAGTTTCATATGTTAAAGTATCAGCAGCATATTATTGGATTGCTTAAACAGAAAATTATGTTGATTCCTGATTGTGCTGAAAATAAGGATTTACAGGATTTAATGCATTCTGCTGAACAAGTTGGTAAACATACATTGCAATGTGGTTTTGATTCACTAGTGGCATCTTGCAGGGCTGCGGTAACTGGGTCTGTATTTAGAAGGCATGCTTGGCTTAAGGAGCAATCCTTGCCAAATCATGTTAAAGTGAAATCACTGGATGCTCCCTTAAATCAGGACTGCCTGTTTGGCAACAAGGCAGAAGAAATTCTTAAAAAGATGGAGGAAAAAGCTACATCTATGCAAACTGTTAAAGATGTTTTAAAAGTACAACCTCCAAGATTTAGTAAGCATTGGCCTTCTAAGAATTGGTCCTTTCCTGCCTCTTCCAGACCTTCTCAGTCCAAACCCAGATCCAGCAGAGCACCCAGACCTCAGTCCCAGGGGATGCACAGAACTAAGCAGTGGGGGGCTACCACTTCCAAATCTGGGAGTAATCAAACTCCGCCCTATAGTATACTGTCTCAATGACTTCTTTTTAAAACTTCCAAGCACTTCTCAACTGACTGCCCCCTTGGAGAGAAAGATTGCACTTCATGCAAAGAGCTGGGGACTCATTATCCAGGGTAATTGGGTTTTAAATATAGTGTCCCAAGGATACACATTTCACTTCCACAAGTTACCAACTCTAAGCGGTTGGCTGGATCATCCTCCAAATCAGTGGGCAGTGGCCCCAAAGCAAGTACTGTCTCAAGCATAGGGGCTATTCATTTGGTACCAGAAGAGGAAAAGGGACAAGGTTTCTACTCAAGATTTTTCCTGGTACCAAGAAAAGGCAATTCATGGCATCCTATCCTGGACCTGTCTACTCTAAACACCTTTTTGGTGATTCCAAAATTCAAGATGCTGACTCTTCACCAGTTGCTTCATTGGCAACACTAGTTTTAAAGGAAGCATAATTGCACATCCCAATCAGGGAATCCCAAAATTCAAGATGCTGACTCTTCACCATTTGCTTCCTATGCTAAGCAAAGATGCCTGGTTGGCAACACTAGTTTTAAAGGAAGTGTACCTGCACATCCCAATCAGGGAATCTTGCAGAAGATACCTATGCTTCCAAGCAGGCTACACGCACTATCATTTCTCTGCACTGCCCTTTGGCTTATCTACTGCACCCAGGATATTCACAAAGTGCCTAGCTCCAGTCATTGCATTTTGCAGGCAAAGAAATATTCAAATATACCCATACCTGGATGATTGTCTAATTCAGGCAGAAAACCAGGGCATACTTTTGAATCATCTGGCTTTTATACAAAGGGTGCTAACTTGTCTGGGGTACACCATAAACAAAGAGAAATCACACCTGTTACCCTGTCAACAAATTATATTCCTGGGAGCAAGCTTGAATACAACTTCCCAGATGGCTTTCCTCACGCCAGAGAAACAAAATTCCCTTGACAACCTACTTCAAACAAGTGGCCACAAAAACCCTGCTATCTGCAAGGGAAATACTACAAGCCTCGGGGTTCATGGCCTCTGCATTCTTCTAATTCTATATGCAAGACTGCATGTGAGGAAATTACAATGGTATCTAAAAAGCCTATGGTGTCAACATTCTCAGGATCTAAAAGCAATGATTCCTATCGTACCTTGCCTATGCCTAGAGTTCCTTTGGTGGGCAGGGGCCTGCCACCAAAACAAGGGACTACCATTCACACTACCCCCTGCTGCCCAAACCCTAGCAACAGACTCCTCAGACTATGCATGGGGGGCACACCTGGCAGGGAAGTGCATTCAGGGGAAATGGAACCCAATTCAAATGCAGCTTCACATCAATCATAAAGAAATGTTAGCTGTACAGAATGCTCTGACAGCCTTCAAGGACCACATTCTTCCAGGACAATTAATGGTAAAGACGGACAACACCACTGTTATGTGGTACATAAACAAGCAGGGGGGCACACATTCTTACCCCCTCTACAGACTAGCCATGGCATTGTGGAACATAGCCTTGAGCTACCAAGTGCATCTTCAAGCTCAATTCCTGCCAGGAAAACTAAATGCACTGGCAGACAGACTAAGCGGAAACCTCATGGACCCACATGAGTGGAAACTGGAACCAAGGATTTTCAACATGTTGACAAGCAAATGGGGGAGCCCAGGTATAGACCTGTTTGTCTCCCCCCAGAACTATCAGTTGGAAAAGTTTTGCGCAAGGGCTCCCCACAGATGAGCTTGAAAGTGGTTGCTGTGTCCTTCAGCTGGGAAAACCTATCAGTTTATGCCTTTCCTCCTCTGCTCTCCAAAGTACTACTAAAGATCAAACAAAACAGACCAAGGATGATTTTGATTGCACCAGACTGGCCCCACCAACACTGGTACCCACTCCTGCACAGTGTGTCACTGTTGGCTCCATGGCACCTGCCTCAGACTCCTACCCTGCTCTCTCAGCAGGAGAAGCAGATTCTGCACCCTCAGCTTTAAACATTGAACCTAGCAGCCTGGCTATTTACGTAAGCTCTCCTTTACCATCCCTCAGTAAACCAGTGATGGATGTCGATGTTCATCGTGTTACACTGCTGCAGTCATTACACTTGAGTTATTCTGCCGTCAGGCGGTCTCGCAGTCGGCCAGAGTTCCAAAGTCTTGGTCCGGCGTCGGTTACTGTCGCTTCTTCCCTGACATCAGTGCGCCAGGGGTATATAAGATGCATCCGACGCCGTTTTCTTCAGTCTTTCTTGCCGTGCGGTGCCCGAAGCAAAAGCAAGTTCGCAAGTGCTGGTCGGCCGACTCTTGAGATTTTCTAAGTCGAATTTCAGATCCGAAGTCTTCAATAAAGCTAAGTACCCCGTTGGGGAAACTTTTTTTCTTGTCTCAGACCGATGTCAGAAAAAGTTAATAATTGTATTTCTTGTGGGAAGCAAATACCTCATAAGGACTTCCACTCTTACTGTATTCCATGCCTAGGCCCTGATCACGACGTCACTAGTTGTCTGTTTTGTGCTAGATTTAACAAACGCACTATAAAACAACGATTTGATTTTGCTTTGCACTACTTTGGCTGAAGGTTCAATTATACTATACAATGCCGTCTGAACAGCCGACGACCGCAGTTCATAAAAAACGCAAAGACGAGGATAAAGACAAGCATCCGAGGTCCAAAACCGATGACAAAGCCTCTTCTAGGCCAGTTGCCGGTTCTCAGTGAGGTGCTTTCGCAGCCCCTGACACCCGCTACCTCAGAGCCACAGGCCGCCTCCGACTCCCACGTGGAGACAACTAGGCCTCTGGAAACTCAAGGTATTGGGCCTACGGAAACTAATCCCTCAGATAGGTCTGGAGCCGCTGAGCAGGCATCTGCTTTTGAGGGTGTTTTCAGACCTTCACAACTTACCATTAAAGCAGCAGCCAAGACAAAAACACCATTAAAGACAAAGAAGCATGTACGTTATTCTCCAGGGCAGTCCTCCATGCCTAAGAAACAGATGCTCAAAATGGCCGAAGACCTCATTACTCTAATCAGGGATTCTCATCCCCTTCCTGAGAAAAGGCCTGGGCAGGATACAGACTATGATTTCTCTGATCAGGTTTCCATTTCCTCTGATTCCTCTTCAGACCAGGGATACTCTCTACCCCCCTATGAGGACTCTGATGCTGAAGAATCTGTCCCTTCAGCCTCTCCTCCTGAGGATTACTCTTTTGGGTAAACTTTACATACCATGAGGGAGCATTTCCATTGGGAAAGTCAGGATTATTCAGAATCCAAGAAAAGGCTCAGGGACTTCCTTTTATTGCCTCAGCACAGGCCCCTTGCTATTCCGCCTGTGTTAGATATTGTGGATGATGTGTTCTCTGAATCCAGCTCATCTCCTGATACTTTGCCCCCTGCTCCAGCTAAGCCAGATAGGTATTATAGAGTCCCTGACTCTCACAAGTTTCTTTATAAAAAACCTTCTGCTGACCCGAGTCCCAAAGGGGTTAAGGCTTCCATTGCAAAAAATCCAGTCCCCTCTGACAGAGATTCTAGAGCATTAGATAGATGGAAGAAAGTTTACACTTCTGCAACTTTAGCAGTAAGGGCTTTAAATTTCCAGTTTCACATGCTTAAGTACCAACAATATTTAATGGCTCAGTTAAAACCGAAAATGCTTACAAGCTCAGAAGCTCCTGACTATAAAGAAATGCAGGATTCATTGCATGCAGTTGAACAGGTGGGAAACATACTCTGCAATGTGGTTTTGATTCTTTAGAGGCTTCTTGTAGAGCCGCAGTTGCAGGTTCTGTGATTCGAAGACATGCTTGGTTAAAAGAACAGAGTTTACCTGACCATGTTAAGGCAAAATTATTGGATGCTCCTTTACAGCATGATACCTTGTTTGGTGTTAAGGCAAAAGAGGTGTTAAAGAAAATGGAGGATAAAGCTAAATCTATGCATAGTCAAAAGATTTCTTACAGGTACAGCCACCTCGTTTTAGCAGAAATTGGCCTACAAAGAATTGGTCCTTTCCAGTGTCAGGCCACAGAGAGGCAGATACAGACACCCAAGAGGCAGATCTCAACCCCAAGGCTCTTACAGACAATGACAGTGGGGTACCTCAACCCCAAAAGGAGGTGAGGATAAGTCTCAACCTTACAGGAAGCAGTCCCAATGACTTCCCCCTTCGTATGCCAAACACTTCCCTTTTGGCAGCCCCCTTAGGGGGGGAACTAGCACTTTTTTCTCAAAATTGGCAATCAATCACCCAAGACAAATGGGTTCTGAATATTGTCTCAAGGATACAGGTTCCACTTTCACACTTTACCAAGGCTAAAGGGAATGCCAAACATGCCACAAAATCAATGGGCAGAGGCTCAAAAACAAATTTCAGCCCTCATGGACGTGAGAGCTATTCAAAAAGTACCACAGCAGGAACAAGGACAAGGATTTTACTCAAGACTCTTCCTGGTCCCCAGAAAGGACAAAGCTTGGAGACCCATACTAGACCTTTCAACTCTAAATACATACCTGGATGTTCCGAAATTCAAAATGTTGACACTACAGCAACTTCTTCCCATGCTGGGCAAGAAGGCTTGGCTTGTAACTCTGGACCTCAGAGGCATACCTGCATGTCCCTGTCAGACAAGATTGCAGAAGATACCTCAGATTCAAAGCGGGTGCAATGCACTACCAATTCTCTGCACTGCCCTTTGGCTTATCTACTGCGCCCAGGGTCTTCACAAAGTGCTTGGCACCAGTAATTGCATTTTGCAGACAAAAAGGAATTCAAATATATCCATACCCGGACGACTGCCTCATTCAAGCAGAGAAAAGGGACATTCTTCTAAAGCATCTGGCATTTGTAAAAAGGCTGCCAATTTCTCTAGGGTACACAGTAAACGAAAAGAAGTCAAAACTAGTGCCCTCACAACAGATAATATTCCTGGGTGCCAGCTTGGATAAAACTGCCCAGATGGCTTATCTCACACCAGACAAACTAGGACAACTGACTCAATAGTTTCAATTATTGGCAAAAAAAGTCTCATCTCCATGCAAGAAAAATTTTGCAGGCCGTGGAATTCATGGCATCCTGCATACTACTAATTCCATATGCTAGACTACATATGAGGAAATTACAATGGTACCTAAAAAGTGTTTGGACTCAACACTCTCACTGTTTAGAAACAGTAATACCAATAATTCCCTGCCTGCAACAGGAGTTTCGATGGTGGGCACAGGCATGTCACCTTAACAAGGGTCAGCCTTTCACTCTACCCACAGCCAGGCAGACTCTTAACAGTTGCTTCGGATTATGCCTGGGGAGCACACATGGCAGGAAAATGTATTCAGGGCAAGTGGACCACAGACCAAGTGCATCTTCACATCAATCAAAAAGAGATGTTGGCTGTTCAAAATGCCCTAACAGCTTTCAAGGACCTTCTGCATCCAGGACAATTATTATTAGACAGACAATGCCACAGTAATGTGGTACATAAACAAGCAAGGGGGCACTCATTCTTATCCCTTATGCAGGCAAGCCATGACCTTGTGGAACACAGCTCTAACTTATCAAGTTCATCTGCAAGCACAATTCCTGCCAGGAAAGAAAAATACTCTGGCAGACTATCTCAGCAGAAATGTCATGGACCCTCACAAATGGAAATTGAATCCACAAATCTTCAGCATGGTAACGCAAAAATGGGGGTGCCCAGACATGGATCTTTTTGCCTCCCCACTGAATTGCCAGCTACAAAAATTCTGCACAAGGACTTACCACACACAAGCATGGAAAGTGGATGCTCTTTCGTTCAGCTGAAAAAGCCTAAAAGTTTATGCCTTCCAAACACTGCCTCTCCTTTCAAAGGTACTCCTAAAAGCCAAACAAGAAAAAACACAGATGATCCTGATAACTCCAGACTGGCCACGCCAGCACTGGTACCCAATCTTAAAGAACTTGGCTCAAGGCCCACTATGGATTTTGCCTCAAATTTCACACCTTCTAACTCAACAAAACAGTCAGATCCTGCACGGTCAGCTCAAAACCATAAACCTGGCTACATGGCAGATTCATTAGTCAAACAGGCAACACCTCTCTCTAAAGCTGTTATGGATGTCATTTTGGAGGCCAGAAAGCCTAACACCAGGAAATCTTACTCAGAAAAATGGAGAGATTCTGTGCCTGGAACCAAGCTCACAGCCTTGACCCTCTTGTCCCTAACATTCCTCAGATTTTACAATACTTAACTGAGATGCTGGACAAAGGCCTATCCTTCTCATCAATTAATATCCACGCCTCTGCCATTTCAGCTCATTACAACACGGATCCTCCTTTATTCTCTCATCCCTTGCTAAAGCAGTACCTCAGAGGGGCTAAAAACATAAGACCGCCCCGGAGAGCACCAACACCAACGTGGGACCTCAATTTTGTTTTGGAAAAACTGACCTTGCCACCTTTTGAGCCAGCCAATACAGCCGATCTAAACATTTTTATCATGGAAAACAGCTCTGCTCCTGGCATTAACTTCAGCACAAAGAGTCTCAGAGCTACAGGCATTAATGGCAGTGGAACCTTTTATAATATTTCATCAGGACAGGGTTTCTTAGGACAATCCCTACTTTCATGCCAAAGGTGGTATCTAGTGTGGCTCTTAACCAAACCATCCATTTGCCAACTTTCTATCCAAACCCCCAGAATAAAGGAGAGAAACTTCTGCACTCTTTGGACATAGGCAGCTACGCTTACTTGGACAAAACAAAAGCTTTCAGGAAAACTGAGCAACTGTTTGTAGCATATGCTGTAGGATCACAGGGCAAGGCTATCTCAAAGCAGACTATTTCCAAATGGATAGGACACTGTATTTTTTACTGCTACACACAGCATGGAAAATCAGTCCCTAATAACATTAGGCCACATTCTACCAGTGCAACAGTCACTTCAACAGCCTTTCTCAGAGGAGTACCAACCAAGGAAATTTTGGAGGCTGCAACTTGGAGTTCAGTGCACACCTTTACCAAGCATTATCACTTGCCTCTTTACTCTAAATCCAGAGCAGAATTTGCCACTGCAGTTCTGCAGGGCCTCATAGCCAATCCTAACTCTTTATAGACCAGCCACCCAACCTTAGCTTTGGGATTCTACCCAAGTGTAATGACTGCAGCAGTGTAACACGATGAACATAGTACAGTTTTTTACCTACCATAAATGTAGATATTCGAGTGTTCACACTGCTGCAGTCCAGGTTACCCTCCCTCCATCCCCTCTGTCCTAGCTGGACTTATGTATACCTTTCTATCCTATACAACCTTTGTGGTGTATTTGCTTGTAACTGAAGGTATTGTTTTTATTTTTTATGTATGTTTTATTAGCAATATGTATTGCCTACCTACTTGGGGGCACCTGACATCTGGGGCAAGAAAAACTGAAGAAAATGGTTTCGGATGCGTCTTATATACCCCTGGCGCACTGTTGTCAGGGGAAGAAGCGACAGCAACCGACGCCGGACCAAGACTTTGGAACTCTGGCCGACTGCGGGGACCACCTGACGGCAGGATAACCCAAGTGTAATGACTGCAGCAGTGTGAACACTCCAAACATCTACATTTATGTTAGGTACAAAACTGTACTTTTTAGAGGCAAGTAGGCCTAGTACTAAAAAATCTTATGCTGAAAAATGGAAAAGATTCTGTGCCTTGAATCAATCTCAAGGGATGAGCACATCAGTGCCCAATTTACCTCAGATTTTACAATACTTAACTGAGATACTTCACAAGGGCCTGTCTTTTTTCCTCAATAAAAATTCACGCCTCAGCCATTTCAGCTCTTTATAACACAGAACCTCTCCTCTTTTATCCACTGCTCAAGCAGCTCTTAAGAGGGGCCAAAAAATTAAAACCACCCAGGAGAGCTCCAACTCCAGCCTGGGACCTTAACTTTGTATTGGCGAAACTCACCCTTCCTCCTTTCGAGCCAGCTGCTACTGCAGATTTAAAATTCCTTTCTTGGAAAACAGCTTTCCTTTTAACCATCACTTCAACAAGAAGGGTATCTGAATTACAGGTCCTTATGGCAGTGGAGCCTTTCATCATCTTTCATGCGGACAGGGTGTCCCTCAGGACCAATCCCACTTTCATACCAAAGGTGGTGTCCAGTGTGGCCTTTAATCAGTCCATTCATTTGCCAACCTTCTTTCTTAATCCACAGAACAAAGGGGAATGGATATTGCACTCCTTAGATGTGCACAGACAACTTAGATTCTACTTGGACAGGACTAAACCTCAAAGGAAATCTGAACTGCTGGTGGCATTTGCTGCAGGGACAGAAGGAAAGGCTATTTCAAAGCAAGTCATCTCCAAATGGATAGGCCATGCATTAATTTCTGCTATAAGCACCATGGAAAACTTCTCACAGGGGATCGGACCCCACTTAACCAGGGCTGCATCTACCTCTACAGCCTTTCTCAGAGGCGTACCTACCAGGGACATCCCAGAAGCTGCTACCTGGAGTTCTGTCCATACTTTCACCAAGCATTACCATTTGCCAATTTTTTCTAAATCCAGAGCTGGCTTTGCCACTGCAATTTTGCAGGGTCTTATAGCTGGTCTTAATGCTATCTAAATTCCTCCTCCTATCCTTAGGTTTGGGAATCTACCCAAATGTAATGACTGCAACAGTGAAACACGAAGAACATAGTACAGTTGTGTACACTTCACGTAAATGTAAATGTTAGAGTGTATTCACTGTTGCAGTCCTGGTTACCCTCCCTCCAGCCCCCTGACTTCCTTTGGCTGTACATCTTCTCCCCTTTTCAATGCTTAAAAACGTTTTTGTGTATTTGCTTTTTTGTTGGAGGTATAACCTTGTATATTTATAGATTTAATTGCTTCCCATTAGGGGGGCACCTGACGTCTAGGGCAAGAAAAACTGATGTAATGACATCGGCTGCATGTTTTATACCCCTGACGACCAAATTGGAAGTCCTGATTTAAGGGAGCATTCAGCAATTTAGTTTTAACATGATCTGGCAAAGATTGCTCCTTAAGCCAAGCATGCCTTCTAAGTACAGACCCGGTCACAGCAGCCCTGCAGGATGCCTCTAGTGAATCAAAACCACATTGCAAAGTATGTTTTCCAACCTGTTCAGCAGAATGCATTAAATCCAGTAAATCCTTATTTTCACCACAATGAGGAATCAGCATCATTTTCTGCTTTGAGGTATTTGCTTTCCACAAGAAACACAATTATTGACTTTTACTGACAGCGGTTTAGAGCAAGAAAAAGTTTCCCCAAACTGGGTACTTGGCTTTAGTTGAAGACTTTGGTTCTGAAACTCGAAAATGAAAATTTCAGGAGTCTGCCGACTGGCGCAAACTGCTTCTGCTTCGGGCACCGCACAGCAAGAAAGACTGATGTAATGGCGTCGGCTGCATGCTTTATACCCCTGACTACCTGATGTAATGGAAGAAGAGACAGCAACCGAAGTAGGACCCAAGACTTTGTTAATTAGGCTGACTTGAGGGCTACTACAAGCAGATAACCCAAATGTAATGACTGCAACAGTGAATACACTCTAACATCTACATTTATGGTAAGTGTACACAACTGTACTTTCTTGGAAAGATGGACTAGATATTTCATTGACTCAAGTAGTATTCTCTACAGTTAGTGATCCCAAACTAAACAAAATGCCACTGTGTAGGCAGCTATCTTGAAGAGCCCCTTCTCAGTAACCAGCTGGAAGGCCTAGGCTCTAGGTATAGTGGAAGAGCATTTGTTTTCACCCTATTAGGGCAGTAAAATGTTTCAAGAAAATGTGCTTTCTTCCTGACGTTCTGGGTGAGGTACAGCATTCTTTAGAGTAGATACCGAGCCTAAGGAGAGACTTGCGGCTTAGGCCTCCATGTTTGCTAGCTTGATGGTCTGAGTTGCATGTGAAGTAATGGATGATTTATTAGGTCTGCAAGATCTTGAATATCAATATGCCAAATCTCACAGTCCTATCTCACTTCATTTGTCGAGCATTTCAAGGAATCAATTATAGGTTTGTCCTTTGTAGGACCCTCGCTGTTCAGACCTGAAATGATTATCTGAGTTCCATGAAGGAAGAACAAATCTAATTTGCTGCAAGTGTGAACATTCAGAAGTCAGCAGAGGTCACGCATTTACAAAATCCATAATCCCAGTAGCAAGACTAGTCCCAACAGACTTTTTCTTTTTGATCCCAACCTTAGTGCTGTTGTAAAAGTGTTTGTTTTCAAGGAAGCCACCAGCTGCCCAACAGCAGCAGTGCTGACCCCCATCCTGGTCAACTGGAGGAGTTCTGTCCAGGCAATCATTATGATTCAGCACCACAGGTGTATGTCTAAGGGATGTGATAGTGAAATGCTCTCTTAAAAAATTCCCACCACCACTCTACCCTTGTAAGGTGCCTGAGTTGGCAAATGTGTCAAGGAAAGATGTACAGATACTCCCTGAAAATTTTCCCCTAAGAGGTCCATCTATGCTGGATATAGGGCACATATTGGACTTGCGTGGTCTAAATGCCTTGATCCATAAACAATGCTTTCATGTAGTGACCATTCATTCTCTTCTCTGCTATTATCCAGAAGACTGTATACTTTCTTTAAATTTTCAAGATATTACTTCTATGTAAAGATCAAGAAGGTTCCTATGATTTGAAATTGCAGTCAGTCATATTCAGTTTTGCACTTAGCCTTCTATCTCCCCTTTACCCTAGGAGTTCTCAAAAATGCACCTCATTAGTAGTTGGAAGCCTGCACTAATGAGGAACAGAATTGTTTTCCTGCATGGATGGATGGCTGGTGGTGGCCAGCAGCAGAAACTTACATATGGCACCAAGGGTGTCTAGGTCGTTCACTCTTTGGAGATGATTGTAAACTTTGTGAAGTTCCACTTGCCTAGAGCTCAAGTCTTGACATCAGCTTGTCAGGGCATTGGGCATTTTTACCCTTAGAGTGAATAATGGAATTCCTCTTGCAGTTCTCCTTTTTTAGTCGGCACTTCTGTTGACTGCCCTATGTTGGTACAGCTCTCAGACTTAAAGTCCACCTTACTTATGATGGTACCACAAGTGAGATACCACTTCAGGATTTTGCACTGGACCCTCAAAGTTCAGTGTTCCCAAGACTCACTCCCCTTTAATTCCTGACTAGATGACATTTAACTTCACATTTGTGCCTTAAGAGATAAGAGGGGTCCTCCTATCTCTTTAAGCTCTGCAGAGCTGGATCATGTCCCCATCAGATGTATGAGATCCCCAAGTTTTGAGTCCTTCAAGTTGCAAGTTGCAACTAGAAAAATAAAGTGCAATTGGCACATAGCTTTACTGAATCGTGAAAATTGCTGTAAAGCTTTTAAAGAGTTTTTGCCACACTGCTAATGATTATATAGTCTTACTCCAAGATACCTGTACTTCAGGAAATTCTTCAAGGTTCTGCGACCTTAGGATCGGTATAGATTTCCCAGGCTCTCACTTTTCAGTCTTGTAGCTCTGATCATAATTGTGATCCTTGAAGTTTCAACATGAGCCCAGCTGGATCACCAGATCTATATTTAGTTGAACAAGATGCATCAACAAGTAGAAAGTAAGTCCCTTCTACCCTTTCTGCATAGAGACTGTTAAGACCCAGGAATGGGCCTTCAAGACTGCCTGATTATCTGTTGTCCACATTTCAGACAAATCCAACAGCCTGGCAGAAAGACTGATCAGAGGAATGTTGATGCCTTTCTAGTGGTCCCCGAAGGCCTAGGTAGCCAAGAATAGTATGCAGGAAGTGGTGTGTCTGAAATCATCTGGCACCCTCCAGAAGTAACAAATGGAAGATGTATTTTTCTCTTGTTCCACCCCCACTCCATATGGCAGGAGCAGGGTTGTTTTGATGCAGAGTTGACCCAAATGTCTTTGTGTGCCTTTCATTCACTTCTGTTAATAATTTAGTTTATTCTGAAAGCCAAGAATTCAAACACAGAATTGTTCATGATTTTTTGGCTCACCTGCCACTGCCTTCTAGGCATTTCCAGTGCCAGCACCCTCTGGTCCCATCTGGCCACAACATTTGCTTAACTCCCTCGTGTAATACTTGGATAGTCTTATTAGCATAAAAATTCCTCTACATGGATATTACCAAATCATGTATAGAGTCTAGAGGGTTTGTACCTGCCAGGGACTGTAGAATAGGCTGGGTGTGGCTATGTTGTACTGCAACTCGATGACCATTTTTTGTAGCATTTTTCCCCTCCCCTTGCATACTGATGTTCATTTTTGGCTGTGAGAGCTATGCAGTATAGGTTGAGAACTTGCCTGCTCTGGGTCTGTAGAACAGTCGGGCTTCCTTAGCCTTTCCTGCACACCCAGCCTGGCAACCCGTCCAAACCCTATTGTCCATCATGAATTCAGGGATTCAGTGAGAGAGGCACTCAGAACCCCCCCCCCCGGATAAGCACACCCATCCACCTCTGCCTTTGCAATCCGGTGCCTAATCTGCCATTCATACTTTGGTTACTTGGGTCTTAGGGCTTTATCTCTGTACTTCACAGGCAAGACTGCAACAGTGAAGATTGTAGTCTAATGGACCAGGCAGTTTGGTTTCCCTGTAAGGTGATGTTAGAAGGCAGTTGTTAACAGAAGGGCTACCAAGTTTTTGAGTTAGCATTGTCATCATTTTCCGTATACAACAAATGTGGTTGGCATAAGGACTTTTCTCCTAAGCACATGGTGCAGGGTCTGATCCTGCCATCCAAGCCACTTCTTGTGTGGAGTCTGTATATTCTTCCCATGTTTGTATGGAGTCCCTCTCAAAAAAAACATGCAGGGTGTTTCCACTTCAGTCTCTCAAAAAAAAAAAAAAAAAATGTTGAATGGCATTATGGGTAGCAGTAGCATAAGGATAGGTGGTGTCTATCAGAAGATCTGTGTAGGCCAGTGACTTAAAGTATCATCTGTAGTGCACTGTATCCTTTATGTAGAGCAAAGATCAGAGATTGCACACCATGTCAGGGATGGTCACGCAATGGTATAAAAACTGACTCTAGGTGATTTGGTCGCTGACTACTGTTGGCAAAACTGGGCCATTGGTATTTGCTGGTATAAGTGAGTTGAGGACTTGACATACTCCAGCCTACGTACGGATTCATGCTAACACTGTATGTGGTTTGATTGCGTCTGTTTGCTAATGGGCGCCCACCTTAAAGTTCAGAAGCCTAGAATCAATAAGCTACTGGCCTACTGGTTTCCAGTTGCCCAGTCCACATTGTCTGGGTAGCTCTGAATGCAAGAGGAGTATAAATAAACCTGAAAAACTTGAACTAAGGATTGTTTCAGTAAATACAGGTTCACTCACAGGACACAGCTTGGAAGTGAATGATATGATGGTATGGGGAGATCAGACATGCTCTTTATCCAAGCGACAGTTGGGAAGGGAAATCCAGTGAAACCTCTTGAGAATCTGACTTTATTACTCAGGAGGAGGATAGACTAGGAATGGTGTAGGAATTGTGATGAGATCATCATTTTCTGAAGGCAGTGAAGGATGCTGTGAGATACTTGCAACAGACTGCAGTGTAATGATAGGGCAGTATTCAAGCAGCAGTTGCAGGACCTACTATATAAAGCAGGACAACATGAGTTGGTTTTGATAATGGAGGACCTGGACATATGGGGTGTAAACAGAACAGGATATGAGAACTGCCTAGGTCCACATGGGTGAGGAAGGACGTTGGGGTTGACTTAGAGGAGTGTAGATATTTGTCCGAGATTGCAGTCATCCCCAGTGAAACATTTGGCCCACAGCTTAAATCTGGTCATGGTCTGTTGCAGCTGGTAGTAAGAGAAAGCTCCAAGTTCAACAGAGACTAGGCTGAAAACTAGAGTACAACACAGTTGACATGGCAACAAATACGGGAAATTTAGGAGAAGCTTAAATTTGAGATCAAAGGGAAAGTATTGCAACAGGTTAACAGCTTCAGTTATCTTTTAGGGGTGGTTGAAGAGAAGAAAAGCATGAATGAGGAGATCAAAGCCAGAATCAGAAGGTCTGCAGCCAAATGACACAATGTGTTAGGGTAGTTTGACAAAAGTGAAGTATACAAAACAGTGGTACGACAAACATTGGCAGTGAAGGCAGAGCAGCTAAAACTAGAGGTAAAAGAGATGAAGTGCCCAAGGTGGGTTGTAGTTATGCACATTGTGGGACAGAAGAAGAAAGGGTGACATCAGAGCAGTTGGTAGCATACAGTTGGTAGTATACACACTGTAGGACAGATGAAGAAATGGTAACAGAGTAGTAGCCATTTGCAGAGAAGGTCAAAGATAAAATACAAGTCATTCAGTCACATGTGCAGGAAAGCAGAAAGCAGTTTGGTAGAGACGAGAAGAAGTCCAGAAGGAACTGTACTAGAGAAGGGATATAATTCAGTAGAACCTTTACTGAGAACATCACCGAAGTCTGAGTAAACTGAAGCCTCACATTACTGCATTTTTTTTTTTTTTTTTTTTTTTACACGGAATGGATGCACTTGGTCAACATGGAGAAATTTGCCCTTTTCCCCACTGTAGTGCGATCCCAGAGTTGATGTATTTAGTTGGGGGGGGGGGCACAGCCCCCACCCCCAACCTGGGGGTGGGTTTGACATACTGCGGTGTGTTTCTATATTGAATGTGGCCCAAGTGACTCCATTCCATGTTTAAAAAAAAAAAAGTGTTAATGTAAAGCTTCGGTTTATTCAATATTCTGCGATGTCATCTTAGTAAAATAAGTTTTGATTAAGTAATTTCGGTCTACTGAAGTAGATCCAAGAGAAGACCTGTGACAGAGCCATTACTGTCAAAGAAGATAGGAAAGTAACACTGAGTTGTGTATCAGGTTATGACAGATGCCTCATCCTGCACCTATGTAGAAAAAGGGGGTTGATGATGTCTGACTTCTCCCTCTTGACTTAACAATCAGCATGCAGACCTCCCCTCCTACTCCACCCAAACCCACATCACACATATCTACATATGCAGAGGTCCTCACCAGAAACGTACCTAAACATCAGAGACCCAACACATGCAGGCTACACACAATACTTCCTCTACAGAATGCTGTATATGCCAGTGTCTCACCTGTCAAGCCTTTAAGGCAAAACACAAAACCAAACCTATAAGTAATAGGTGATTCCATCATGAGACACAGACCTGTCCCTTTTACCAGGCTGGATAAAGGAGAAGGTCATGATCAGCTGTCTGTCAGGTGCCAGGATCTGCCAGATCACACATGCATTCAAGTTTCTCAACAACAGGTTCCTCACAAGGAAAATTCAATGTCTTCAGCGTCTGTCCTATGAGGATTGTCTGAAATCAGTGAATAGTCTGTGCTTATTTTTTTATTATTTAATATATTCAGACTTTTTATTGTGGCTGGTCTTCTAGAGAATATTTTAACATTTGAGCGTACTTGTATTTATTTGATGACACTCTGGCTGCTTCTAAAAGACTTGCTGCATTGGTCAAACACCAACATTTGTATTGGCATTAATTTTAGTCAGTATAATTGGGTACCCTTATAAGAGCCTTAGAGTAGCTGGTTGGTGGCAGTATAACTACCTTATAGTCTGGGAAAATGTAGCAGAGCTAGTAAATCTGTGCCAGCCTTTCCAGATTTTGTGTGTGTGTGAAAATCAAATCTCTGAGTGTGTGTGTGTGATAGCTACTTGTAGCAGGGACACAAAGCACTGTTTTCACAGAGAAGGTGGTGGAGGACTTGGTTGGAACACTCTGCTGATGACATACCTACAGCTGTGGCACTGGGGAGTCTTACTGGGTGCTTAGAAAGAGAGAGAAACATAGCCCTAGGGCTGTGTGTGTTCCCTGTGTACTCTTAAGGGAAATTGTGCTTGGTACAGAGAGCTGCATCTGGAAATACTATGTGTATCTATTTCTGTTCCAAGTTAACATTCCTCACTGGTGTCCATTGTGAGGATTGAGAATCCTTGATCACTGGCCCAGAGCAGGGGTGTCACAAGGGGTATGATGGCAAAAGGTTCCAAAGCAGTGCCTCCCCAAGTGGCTTTCTTTTTACATCATCTTTTATGACAGCTGCCTTAAGCTCACTACCTTCTACAGTGCATCCTTGGATGACATTTGAGTAGCTGCTACCTGGTCATCTCTCAACACCTTTGTTAAGCACTGCAAGCTGGACATGAGCTCTGAATCAAGGTCTTCTTTTGGAGCTGTGGTTGTTAAAAGTATGTTCCCTTAAAACAGCTACCCAGGAAAGTTCAGCTTAAAAAAAAAAAAAAAAAAAAAAGGTTGCCCTGTGTTTCCCTAGAGTTCTATCATACCAGATTTAAAAGTTACAGGTACTTCTTTTAACACTAGGCATGTGAGTAGAGCACTGGTGTCAGAAAGCATTACCATTTCCCCCTACCTTTTGTTTCCATTGTTGTTCAGTTGCGCAGAGCTGGAGCTGTGCATTATGGGGGTTGTGGATGGTGTTTCTCAGCCGGGAGAAAGTTTAGTGTGCTCTTGCTGCATATGATGAGCAGTACCAATGATTCAGGGCATCCTTCCTGTGGCAGTAAACCACACATGTGACTCAGTGATGCATGCAAAGGAAATGTGCATGCCAATACAAACTCCTTGCACATGGGCTGTGACAGACACCTGGAATAACTTGATACAGTTGCGCTGTGCATCTTTTAATAAGAACTCTTGCATGTTCTTGAATTGATGTATGTGGTTTGACTTTGGTGTCAAGTGTTGCCGGTCACAAACAGTCTTCACTGAGCTGTACTGGTAGGTTGAGTTTGCCTTTTCTTCACAGATATCCTTTTTTCCCCAGCTTGATAAAAGTTTTGTAAAGAGGATTCATTGCTGGTAGTGTTTGTTTTTCTCTCTCTTTAAAAATCTGTATTTTATGGGTGCTGTTAAATGAGCAAGTAGTAAATCATAATGGTTCTTTTGTTATAGTTGCCACCATAACTAGATTTAAACTGTTGAAATTTATTGTGGTATTGTAATATTGTTAAAGCTGTGGAAGTGAAAGGTTCACAACCTCCTCCCACACCTGAACAGCTGAGTTCAGTTTTTACAAAGGTCATTGTGTGCCACCCAAACCAAATGTGGAAATTTAGTAAAGCATTGTGTTTTACTACTGTATTATATACTGAAGACATTAAGCCAAAAGCTGTTGGGCTTTTAATTTTTGGCCTTTGACCCACTGGATAATCCTTTTTTTAAGAATTAATTTTAGATTTCATTGTTAGGCATCACAGACGCGCACACACACACACACTAACCCAAATTTATGTATAGAGAGTGACCCAGAAAGGTACTGCACTGAACAGTTCTTGGTAGTGTTCTTTGGCAAATGTTACCAGCACTTTGATCTCCACAAATCTGGACCCATTTTAGCTGATTTTGTTTTGAGAACCAAACTGAAAAATGTGTTTTTAATATTCTAGGATCATTTGGATTTGTAGAGTACAAAGGGCATTTCCTACTGGTAAACCCGTTACTGACTTGCTGAAAACATGTTCATTTGTGTGAAGTCATAAAGGTTTGAAATTTTATTTTTTTTCCTCACAGATAACTTTATGATGTGCTACACCACAGAATACTTTATGATCTCCCTCTCACACAAAGAGGTGACAGAGGATTTACCATGTACAGAAATGTTGTAACAGATGTGCCTTGTTCTGTTTGATTGAAGCACGTATGTTATTGATGTGTTGCATTATAAGGCTTTTAAAATGAGACCTGAGCTGATTCTTACCATATACCTGTACTTCATGCAGAGCTTTAAGGTGTTGTGCTGTGATAATGTAGAGTTCAAGAAGAGGTTATTGGCAGTCATAAACAGAAAAACTTTGTTGAGCTGAACTCCACCAATAAATTAATGGTGCTGTTTTACTGTGAAGTAATGATGTCTTAAGGAATTAGTGCTTCTTGCAGACATTGTCCATAGGTTAGTACTAGGCTTAACTGCCCCTGTGTTTGCCATTTTAAGCCTAGCCATTTATCCCATTTGAGTATCGATACCCTGCACCTTATGTTTGTAAGGTAAGCACCTTAACCATTATGCTAACCAGCAGCCCTCGGATGTCTGATGACAACAGTAGCCAGAAGATGTAACATCTTAAACGTAAACTGGAAATAAACCAGACTTCCAGTGGAAATGTCGCATGGAAACTTGTGATGAGAAAATAACATGGATTTTTCCCATTTTAACAATCCTAGGTGAAGAACATTTGTGAGAAAGTAAGCACACGAGGTTCAGTACAGAAGCCGTGGCTTCTAAGGTAGGCTCGTTGGATGTTTTGAAGGACTGGTCTTTGTCCTAGAAGGGCTCTTGACTGAATGCTGCCATTACCAGGTCACCAAGGTGAGCCAGATCTGCCTTCAATTTTTTTTCCCTTGGCCCCTTGTACATCTGATTTATGCCTTCATGTCCTGTTCCCACACTTGACATACAACAATGCAAGGCCATTAAAAACCAAGAATGCCTGTCAGTACAGACTCCAGTACTGTTAAACCAGTAAGGACTGTTATCCTGTGCTGGAAAAAAAAAAAAAAAAAATCCTGTCGCTGGATAAGTGAGCAAGTAAATGAGGGTAACGTGTGCTAGTAAAGAAGCAGTGCTTTGGTTGTCTAACAAACGGAAGCATGAACAATACTGCACAGGTCCTATTCCATGCTTCCCTTAAGATGCTTGCAGGGGTCTACTTCATAACATTGAAATTTCATAACATTGAGACCATAACATCGAAAATTCAAAACACCGAAAACCCAAAACATTGAAAACTTTGAACATCGAAAGTGTGCTTCATAGGTTCATAGGTAGGTACTAGGCTATCTGCTTGAAGGCATTTATAAGCCTAGCCGGAATGTGTTGGCTTTTGCCGCCCCCTTAGATTAGTTCCCTGTGCCTCTGTCCAGCAGTGATCCATGGGGTAAACTTTGTTTCCCATCCACGCGTCAAGGTTCCTCTTGAAGAGGTTTAGCGAGGAGCTCTGCCTAATGTAGATTGGAATCTTGTTCCAGAGCATGGGAAGTCTCTGGGACAGGAATCTGTCCCTCCAGCACTACCTATTTATTGTTGTGGTGAGGTTTAGATCCCTGGAGCGTGTGGCTCGAGGGGATATGGTTTTCTTTAGGTGGAGCATGTCCATCAATTCTGGGTTGGACATGGCCTTGTATGTCAAGCAGAGATCACCTCCGAGTAGGCGGTATGCAACAGAATACAGCTGGAGTTTCTTCAGTCGAGCTGCATAGGGCGTCTGCTTGAGGCCAGTGATCCTCTTGGTGAGGAACTTCTGTGGTCTTTCCAGTTGTTGCAGGTGTCTTGTAAGGTACATTCCAAATGGGGCATTGTACTCTATGATGGGTCTAATGAGTGGTGCATAGAGGGGCCCAATGACCTCTTTCGATCTGGATGCAAACCCTTTTGTGATTTAGGTGGGCCACAGAGAGGGATTTTCTAACCACTTTGGCAAAGTGATTATCAAAGAAGAGGTTACTATCTACTTGGGTCCCCAGATCCCTTATTACGTCTCCCGTATTTAGGGGGCTACCACCTATGTGGTAGTTTGTGGGTACTTTGTTTATTCCAAAGGAGATGACTATGCACTTTTTATCTGTCTCCGTGAGACCCTGTTGGAGGATGTCTGTCAGCCGGAGAGTCAATTATAGCCCCTAGTTTGCAGTAGTCTGCGAACTTGGTGAGCCATAGTCTTCCTGTGCTTGCCTGTACCTCTGAGAAGTATATGCCGAACAGGAGGGGTCCTAGGACTGAGCCCTGGGGAACACCACTTGTAACCGGTTTAGAGTCCGACCTAGCTCCTGCAACTCTTACCATGTGGGTTCTGTCTGTGAGCCAGTTGGCAACCCATCTCGTAACGTAGGGGTTTATGTTCAGGCTGGTGAGCTTGTCTATAATACCTGAGTGGGGAATGGTGTTGAAGGCCTTTGCGTGGTCTAGGTAGGCTGTGTGTACCACCTTTTCCTCGTCTATAGCCTTGGTAACTGTCTCAAAGAAGTCCACCAGGTGTAGGAGGCATGATCTGCCCTTAAAGCCAAACTGGGTTGGGTCCAGTGTTTGGAGGTTTCCAATGTCTGTTAATGAGCTCCATGATAATAAGCTCCATAGCTTTGCAGACCAAGCTAGTCAGGCTTATAGGGCGATAGTTTCCGGTATCTGTTGTGGCTCCACCTTTGTGGAGTGGAATAACTGTTGCTGTGTGACACTCTGTGGGCACATAGCCTGTGGAGAAGCTGAGTTTAAACGGTGTGTTTAGGTGAGGGGTTAGTTCATCTTTGAGCTTGTGTAGGATGCAGCCTGGGACACCGTCTGGTCCCATTGATGCTGTGTTTTTGGCTTTGGAGAGGGCTGTTTTAACCTGAGTGTTTGTGATTTCAGGGGCACTACATTCTTCTGGTATAGTTATGGGCCCTTTTGGGGGTGAGAGGGGGGTGAAGTTTGCACTAAACTGGTCTGCCAGGATGTTGGCTATATCGGTCGGTTCAGTGTATTTTGTGCCATTCTGCACAAACTCCGAACAGATCTGAGAATTGCCACTTAGATTCTTGACGTAGCTAAAGAATGCCTTGTGGTTTTCTTTGGAGTTCATGGCAATTTTTCTTTCGAAGCTAGCCTTGGATGATTTTATGAGGGAACGTAGTTTCTTGCTGATGCTGATCAGGGAAGTCTTCCCTTCTTGGGATTTTACTCTCTACTCTTTTCTGTACTAGTTTTTTCCTCCTATTGTGTAGCTTGTTTGTGGCAGGGGTCCACCAGACTGGTTTCCTTTTCTTGGAGGAGTGAGTCTTGGTTTTGTTTGGGATAGCACGATCCATAAATTCTTGTAGGTGCCTGTAGAGTGCATTAGTAAAGGATTTTGCATCTTGGACAGCATTATCCTTTAGCATGGAGGCTTTGAAACTTCCCACCTCTGTCTTAAGTAACGTGAAGTTTGCGTTTGAAAAGTTTTTATGGTGGTTTCTTTGTCCAGGGGTGGTTGCGGAATGTAGATATCCAGAGTGATTAGTTTATGGTCAGATCTAACCAGCAAGGGGTTGACCTCCGGTGTGGAACACCGGTCGCCCATGTTGGTGATGACCAGGTCCAATATGTTGTCACCTCTGGTGGGGGTGTTAACCAGGTTGATCCAGGGCGTTTGAGTTTATAAATTCTAGGAAATGTTGGGCCAGGGAGTTCGTACTTGAGTAGATCTCCCAGTTAATGTTTGGATAATTGAAATCGCCCAAAATCAGGGTGTTTAGTAGGACCTTTATATTTCCCGGTGTTTCCAGTAATGCAAAGTGGGGGTCCTGGGACATGGTGGGTGATCTGTAGCAAGCTATAATTTGAATAGCAGTTTTGCCCGTTGTTAGTTGCACGTGGATGATCTCTGAAGCATCATGCTGTGCCACTAACCTGGAGGTGTGGGTATCCTTGATGAATATGGATACTCACTTGCCTTTTGTATTTTGGTCCAGGTTTTGTGGCCGAACTGTATGGTATGAGTTGTAGCCTGGTAGTGCTGGGGTGCTCTCTGGAGCCTTAAACCAGGTTTCTGTTACTGCACATATATCGATTTTCTCCATACTGAGGAGTGCCTCGAGTGCGTGCATTTTGAGGTTTAGACTTACGGCATTGAGCAGCATTACCCTCGTTTTTTTGTTACTTGTGCTATTTACAGCGGTGGGTTTGTCTTTTGAGCCTTGCCTAAAAAAGACACTATGGGGGTGGCAATATCCTTGGCCAGTATTCGAAAGCCTAAGGGTGACAGGTGCAAGCCGTCTCTAGCAAAGCAGTGTGGCTTGTCGAGCATGTCATCCCAGGCTGACAGATACTGGATCCCCTTTGAATGACACCAGAACCTTAGCCAATTGTTGAAATTGATATTTTTTTCTCTATACCTTGGTATCATTCTTGGTGAGGGCAGGATGCTACTCAGCGTCAGGGTCATACCAGCCTGGGCTACGTGATCAGAGTGCTCCTCAATGTCTCTCTTCATGTAGTCCATGGAGGTACGGCTCAGGTCATTTACAACAACATGGACAATGACAGAGTCATATTTGTACTTGTTCTGGAGTGACCCGAGTGCTTGTGTTATGTGGTGGATCCTGGCACCTGACAGGCAACTAACCGTAACCTTCTTGTTCAGCCTAGTGAGTGTGCCGTCAGCATGCCTGACTATAGAGTCACCTTACTAGTGTGTTGGGTATGTTATTTTGCCTTAAGGGCTGTGATTGTATGGCACACTGATTTTGTGAAGTATGTGTTTCATGGTTTGTGTTGGGGGGTGGAGGTTGCTTGGATGTCTGCTTTGGAGGTCTCTGTTGCTTTTGCAGATTTTTATTTAGAGCCTCCGAGTATGTTTTTGTGTATTTGTGTGTTTTTTTGCCAGTTCTGGTCTCATAGGTCTATGTGAGACTGGTGATGTGATGCAAGTAATTCCCTTCTCCTCTTGACTGCCTGGTCCAGTCTTGAGTTGAGAGAGCTTAGCCTCCAGTTTGGCTGTATAATTGCATCTCTCGCATATATTAGTGTTTGGTGGAAGGAGGAGAGGGTTGTCTGCGTACATGAAGCAATTGTAACATTGCCTCAAAATGCCCAGATTCACCAGTTGGACTGGAGGGTACACCTGAGACTGCCCTTTGGACATGCCTGGTTAGGTACAGTGAACTGTTTTACTGATTTGGCTGCTAAGGTCGAATAGTGAGCCTTGTCCTCCTCTACAGTATAGTGGGGTCTAGTGCTAAGGTTTATTGGAGCTTGCTGTGAGTTTTGGGCAAGTGCAGGGATGAGAAGTGAATGATCTGAGTGCTTAAGTTGAAAGTTTGTCTAGTTCCAAGGGGAAAATTGAAGAGTAGACTTTGTGGAGCCGGGAATAGTTATACCCTAGTTAACCGGCGCTGCCCGGTGTGCAAAACTGTGCAAATGCGGGTTTTATAGCAGGGAAATGAAAGAGAAATTAGCCCAAAATGGCCAATAAACTACTAATTACTGGGTTGAAACCACTCCTCCAGGGACAGATAGGCTGCTCAAAGCTCCCTATCTCACAGTGAACAGAGAAACTTCCTTCTATCCAAGTAAGGTATGGGCAAACACAGAAACTTGAAAACTACAGTGCACAAGTAAATAACATCCCCTCCACCTACACCACCACCTAACTAACAAACACACTTTCTACTGCGTTTCTGCAGGGGGGCAAGACCCCCTGCACCCCCCCATGTGGGGAGGGCTCCGCCCCCACACCCCCCCCCCCCCGTAAATTAAATATACTAATTCCAAGATCACACTACAATGGAAAAAAGTTACGCACTACAGTGGAAAAAAGTTAATTTTCTTACTGTAATGCGATCTTGGAGTTGGTATATTTAATTTATGGGGGGTGCAAGGGGGCTTGCCCCCCTTGCAGAAACATAGTAGAAAGTGTATTTATTAGGTAGTGTTGTAGGTGGAGAGGATGTTATGTACATATGCATTGTAGTTTTCAATGTTATGAAGCACACTTTGTGTTCTGAGTTTTCAATAGTTTGGGTTTTCAGCGTATTGGGATTTAGATGTTTTAGCCTCAGTGTTATGAAATTCACTGTTATGAAATTTCAGTGTTATGAAGTAGACCCGCTTGCATCCATTAATGGCAAAGGTCTTACACCCTTCTGTACAGGTGAAAGTCCCTGCTCCTGATCCACCTGGATTTTACCTGGAAGAATGATGGTCAAATGGAATGGTCAGGCAAAAGGAGAATATCTATGTGGTGGTAACATGCAACTAATAGTGCAATGTTCTGATGTTACTGCACTGCCTGTTTTGATGCAGAGCTAACAAAATGGCTGCCAACTTTACATGCATTAGCAAGTCATTGTTCATACAGTAAGCTGGCATTTAAGTGAGCCTTGTTGACATATCTGGTTAGTATGTTTTAGGTTGGTTCATAACCTGGTTTTAATGTCTTAGACTTTAGAGGCTTTTTAATAAGATGTACACCACTAAGCAGACTGAAATATATTTTATCTGTCTACTGATTTTTTTTTTCACAATTGCCTATCCTCTTGTAGAAAATCCTAATGCCCTTAAGTAATGGGTACTGCTTACCAGCTCAAACCATTGTAAAGAGAATTTTTACAGCATAGCAACTTTACAAGAGTAACAGATGCTTAAAATGCTGGTTCAGTAGGAATGTGTCCATCAAGCTGGATAGAAGTGAGCACCTAAAAGGATCTGTGATATCTCAAAACATACAGACTTTCTTTATAAATGTTAGTGACAAATATTTTATAAAGTCGTGTGATTGCCCTCCACCTCTGGGCCCAGTAATCAAGGAGCCTCAGTCCTCACCACTGACACCAGTGGGAGGATGTTCACTGGAATGAGAACAGGTACACACAGTATTTCCAGATGTAGCTCTCTGCATCAAGTGCAATTTCCCTTAAGAGCACACAGAGAACTATAGTCAGTCAGGGGTGGTTCTCTCTTTCTCCATACCTCACCCCACTGGCAGAGCTATAGAGTCGAGTCCTTAGTTCCAACCCAAGTTCTCCAACACTCTGTCCAACCAGTGCTTTGTGGCCCTGACCAAGTAGCTGTGGCTCATATACATACACACACACACACACACACACACACACACACACACACACACACACACACACACACACACACAAGGCTGGCACAGATTTACTAGTTATGCCCCCTTCTGCCCAGACTGTAAGATAGTTATGGCTGCCACCAGACACTCCTGCCGACTACCTTAAGGCTCTTCCAAGGGTACCCAATATACTGAGTGAAATTAATACAAATGGTAGTTTGCCCAAGAGCAAGGCTGTTGGGAGTGACCCACACAGTGTTACTGAATAAACATGCAAGTACTCTCAAAACTTAAATATCTCTACAAAGATCAGCCATAATGAAAGGTTTAAATATATTTAATAAGTAATAAAAGAACAAGAAAATACTAAGTATGTATTCACAGTGACAGAGTTCAAAATCACTGGGAATACTTAAAATAACATTGAAGGGCAGACTCAGACAAATAAAGAAAAATAATATCTAAACTAAGCTTAACTATATTCCTGACTGAACCCAAGAGAATCACTATTCCCTACTTAATAGAGGAAGGCAGATGATGTGGTGAATGGTCTTCCTTGTTGTCAGGCCCAAGACAGAATACAGAATGCTCAGTCTTTCTAAGAGACTTCTGAAAGTAATAATTAAAATATTACTTCTGAGATAGCTTGCAGAATTACATAATTTCTGGTCATCTGACTTCTAGTTCCCATACAAACCCACATTGCCAGTAGCTGGCAGGATTTAGCACCTACCCATAAAAATCCACACACAAGGGCTTTTGCTCAGATCTGTTGCAGTTGCTGGAAGTCAAAACAGTTGCATACTTCCACACTTCCAGAGTAGCAATTAGTTCACTCCAAAGACAATACAGAAAGTTTACTAGTACAGACTTTGTGTCTCCGGCTGCATTGAAACCTGAGAGATATCATCTTTATGGCCCAGCCTATAAAGTGATTTAATTTCAGGTATATTTTAAAGTTAGCTGGACTGAGGTTAACCTCCCGGTTTGCAGTTTCCTCTGTTAAAACCTATACATTTAAACAGTTACAATAGTGCATGTTCATTTCTGTTCTCTCCAGTACTGCACACTGTGGATACATTTCAAACATAAGCACTTTACAAATACCTTTTCAACACAAAAGTCTGTACAAATCAGTTTGTTACACGCATGACATACAGTTCTAATACGTTTGTAACACCAGCATCTTGTATAAATCAGTTTGATATTCACAAATTACATATAATTATTTACAAAATTCCAGCAAGCTGTGCTGGCAGTACCTCCTTTCGTCACAAGTGGCATGCTCCTTATGTAGCCATTAAATCTATTTTGACATTATTTAAGACTGACAGATGCTTACCACATGGGTACATAAATTTAGCTCACTTTTTGCATTACTGCTGTTTGGAAAATGTATTGGGAAGATCATTGTGTGAATAATGTTATGACTTGATTCATAGGCTCGTGGTAGGTTGTTGATCAGATAGATCATTTGTAACCTGGTCTCTAGGTCTCATTTTTTTCAGTACCATGCAACACAAAGTAACTACTATCCATTTTTCCCCTTTCAATAAGAGTTTGAGGAGCTGAACTATTGGTTTCGTCTAGGCTGTGTTTGAAAAGGGTAAGAATTCTAAATTGTTTTACATTATAAGAGAAGTCTGTTTCATGAAAGATGAATTCTTTGAGAGTTCTGTCTCCAGCATGTCCTGTTTATGCTGCAGTGAGAGCTTAATTCCTTCAAGTGGGTATTTAAGGTGCTAGTTTTATGGAAGTGTAGGTTGTCACTGGGTAGTGCCACTTTGACAGGACTGTAATAATTATTACCTTCATTTGCAGATGTGCATCATATTAGCTGTTGCAGTCGTGACATCTGGGATTTCTGCCTGCAGTGCACTGAAGGTCGGCCCAGCTTTTGCAGCTCTTTCTCCCTTCTGATTCAGTCCAACTCCCTTACACTTGACATCAGCCAACCCCTCTCTTATACCACCGACATCCTGATATTCATCTTCTGATCTTTCTTGCCACACTCCTGAGTTACTTGCTTGTAATGGTGTATCATTTTTTTCCAGGGATCAGTACAAATATCCCATTGAGAGAATCTTTCTGTTTAACGTTTGCTGATAAATATCCACTAGTGAAAGTAAAAAGGTGAATAACTACCTTTAGTTCAGAAAACTAATTACACGCAGTTTGTTGTTCTAGGCCCAGAACACAACACTGATGGTTATACACACTGTGACTGTTTCAGTCTGAGGACAGTCTGTAGTCATGTGAAAATTATTGGAGACTTAGTATCACATAAGAAACCACACATTTTATCCCATTTGTACTATGATGTTGGTCAAGGTCTTTTCTAGTCATGGTTAGAAATGTGCCCTAGGGAGAAACGGCAGGAAGCTGATGCTAACCTTTGTGAGTGTAAGGGTTTTTCTAGGCCTGACAATGATGAGATTGGCGAGGATCATTTGTAGCCCCATTAACAAAAGAACACGAACTACCAAAGGTTATAGTACAACCACTTTGGAGGCTGCAACAGTCTTGATTATTGTCATGTCCTTGTGGGCTGTATCCACAGAGGTGCCCCTGAAACTGATGTCTAGGTCATTGTTAGCAAAGAAGATGGTGGTGTCACAGTACCATTTGTTCATAGTGCAGTTAGCAAAAGCTGTGTAATGTAAGGGTATCTGCCCATGACTCAAGTACTACCCCAGTACTCCCAAGTCCTGAGACATCCAAACCCAAATAGACAACTGCAAGCTTAGCACAGCTAAGGCTGTGTGGTGGCTCATCCAATCCCTGTAATAAGGCTACATCCCAGGACCTGTTCAAATGACAGAAAAATTCATGAGTGTTTTTTTTTTTTTTTTTTTTTTTTTAAATAATGAAAGCCAACAGCCTCCATGATACCTGTCATATTGTGAACGCCCAGTAAAAGGAAGAAGCTGTAACCTATCTTAAAATAGGATTCATGCACCCAGGAGCGGCCCTAGGTCAACTGGTGCCCTAGGCAAAAGGGCTCCATGGCTCCCCCCACCACACTACCTGGTGCCCCCATTCTGGCCAATCTACATCAAATAAATACTGGAAAAGTGCCCCTGCAAGACCGGCGCTCTAGGCAGCCGCCTAGTTGGCCTATGCCTAAGGCCGGCTATGCATGCACCCCTTGCCCCCAGTTCAAAGACTGAGGAGCTGATGTGTATAAAAAGGACCCCCTCCCAAAAAATACTTTGAATCTGACACTGAGGATATCTTATCCTCTGATTCTCCACCAAGAAATGTCTCATTTCGGAGACCATCTTCACAGGGTGAAGGTTGTTTTCTAAAAGGAGTTCTCACAGGCCCAGCTAAGATACAGGTATGCTAAAGCCATTTACTGTACCTCTGGTCTTAAAAATAATGGAAGATGTGATCATAAATACATCTGAGGTTGGAGTGTGTGTGTCCCCCCCCCCCCCCCCCCGTTTTTAGGAAGCCTGGTAATTTCTACAGTGTTCAGGTTTTTACATACGTTTCTGTAAAATAATTCTTTAGTTGATCCATCTGTGGGATTCCAGCAAGGAACCCCTTTAGCTTCATCCAGGAGCCACAGTCTCCCAAAGCAGCTTACTCTCCCTTCATTGAGAAAGACTTGCACTTCTGCAGCCCTTGCCTTCATAGATGTCAAAACTTTGACGTGTATGCTGCAGTTTCAGCAGTCGTCCTTAGCTCAGCTGAAGGCAGAGGGGATCAAGGACAAGGATGTGATATGAGAGATGCCTGAACTATCCAGCTGCATTATGCAGGTTACCAAGAGATATTGAACTTGTAGAGCCATGGGAGGTCCGGGATGCAATGAATGTGTCATACAGGGCAACAGCTACTGGGACTGTATTTAGGAGAGAGGTTCAGCTGAGGACTTGGCTCCTGCCAGGTCTTGTGAAGATAGAGCGCATTTATGCACTGCTGGACAGTGATATCCTCTGTGAACCACCAGCTGTACTAGAAAGGGAAAACCATCGTCTGTAGAATAGTTTTTCATTCCCAGTATCTGGCTTGTAGCAGGAAGTAATCATTTAAATGCTATCTTTACTGTAGACAGGAAAGAGGTAAACTTCCCATGTGATAGACATTATTCTATAGAAAAGATTTTCAATCGGATCAAGCCTGGGGCCCACGGGTACATGATGTGCAAAGCGAATAGCTATGACTTTGTCCTTTTCATCCCCCCCCTTCCCAAAAAAAAAAGCTAACCAATCTCCCGTCTTCAAACCTCTTGTCCATCCATAAAAATAGGGAGCCACCTGGGCCTCTTTAAAGTTGTGAGAAACTATCACTTGGGACCAGTGGACACACTATCATTTCAGAATAGGGATGCAAGCTTCAATTTCTATACACACCTAGATTCTCAGGAATTTCCCAAACAACAACCTCACTTGGCCACTACTATTTTTTAGATGAGTTTTCTAGCTCAAGAGGCTATAAAAAGAGTACCAAAAGAGGAAGCGTGAGCGTTATTTTACTCCAGACTGTTTTTAGTACTATTGGAAGAAGGCGCTGTTATTGTAGGCCAGTTCTAGGTCTGTCATGGCAAAGTGCCTAATTACAAGACCTTCTACATAGATTCATAGATGGTCCAAGACCACTGAGTCTCATGACCATTCGTGCCTTCCCAGTATCCTCCTTTGAGCTGCATCTCCCTCTTCCACGAGGAGCATAACTAGTCACTCCTTGAGTAAGTTTGTGGATATCCTTCCAGTCATCCAAGTTATGTTTAAGGAGGTGTGCTTACTTCAGAGGTTTGGGAAGTGCTGGGTTATAAACATGCATCTCCACTGTGTTTTATTTATTTGTTGATGAAGATTTAGATCTCTAGTTCTAGTACTGGTAGAGTTGTTGAACTAGTAGAGCTATGGGAGGTCCGGGGCAGTCCTGTCTTTAGTCACAGTATAAGCAAGATCTCCCATAAAATGTCTAAGACAGTGAATAAAGGAGTAGAGCTTACGGTCAGTCTAGGTAGCTCAGGGACTTTAGGACTGTTATTTTTTTGGTTAGGCACCTTTGGGCTATTTCTTCTTGTTTGATATGTTTAGTAAGATGCATCCCAAAGCAGACATCGTACCATAACTGGCCTGATAAGTGCGGAGTATAGAGGAGTGTTCATCAACACCAAGCCTTGAGGGACACCACTGGTTACTTTCATGCATTGATAAGGAACATGACATATTCACACCGTATAGTTTCTGTCTTTCAGATGATTTATTGTTCTCTTTTCCTTCAGGCCTTTCATATCACATTGGACCTACAGGATGACTGCACTCACATTTCCGATGTAGAGGTGCGCAGAAAGTTTCTAAGATCTGAGGTACACAGAAAGTTTCTAAGTCCCAAGGCAGGGGAAGTGTACTATCATTTCACCTCTTTGTCCTTTGGACAGTCTGCTGTACCCAGGGTTTACACAAAATGCTTGACTCCAGTAACTGCCTACTGCAGGACAAAGGGCATTCATGTATATGTCCCTAGTAAGGCAGCTGTCTTAAGACTGCATCTCCAGAGAGAATTCGGCAGTCACTACAATTCACCCTAACATATTTCAGTGACCTAGACCTATCTCTAAACCTTCCAAAATGCCATTTAGCCCTAGAGGACACAGCTCGGTTCCTGGAGGCTTTACTATACTCAGAATAACAGAGAGCATTTTTTCCCCATGCAAAGTACTTTTTTAATTATTTAAGTCCCTTCAGGTTATTTCAGAACGGAACATTATCACAGCAAGAAAATTAACCCTCTTTGGGTGCTTGGCATCCTGCAATACTGGTGATTCTTCTAGCAAGGTTGCATGTGAGGAAGCAGCAGTGATCTCTCTAAAGATGATGGTGTCACTGCAGTTAAGCTTTTGAGTGCTGACATCTCCCATCTTACCTAGAATGAGAGAGAAGGTACTCATGAATACACCAGGTACACTTACATTCAGAGGCATAATTCAGGATGGCCCAGTGGATTGCCTGTCACTGTAGATCCATCTGACGCAGCCTATGGAGCGCATGTGGGTGAATTGAGCACTCGGGGTTCATGAGACAAATTTAGGAAAATATATTTCAGTGTGAATTAATGGCAATGATATTAACCCTCGGATTTCAATCAAATTGGGACTCCAGGAACCCTAGACATTTTCATGGACCATACTACAGTTATGTGGTACATCAACAAGAAGGTGGTGCTTCCTTTTACCTTCTATATGGGTTAGTAATGCAGGCGTGGGAGATTGCCCAGGAGTTGTTGTTGACCCTGTGGGTGAATTACATACCATCATAAGGGGTATGTCTTTGGCAGCCAAGCTGAAGTGAACCCATCCAACTGGATGTTAAACAGTGATGTGTGTTTAGACTTGACTCAAGTAGGGTGTGACAGAAGTAAATCTTTTTGCTTTTTCAGCCAACAGGCAGCTGAGGAATTTTTGCAACAGCTCCAGGATCCTGGACAGCTGATGCCTTCTCCATTCCATGGTTGTCTATTTCCCTACAGTTTCCTTCCAATACCCCTGAGCCAAATTATTAGAGAAGATAATGGAGAAACCTCTAAAACTCTGTTGATATCTCCCTTTTGGCCAAAGCAACATTAGTTGTCCCTCCTGCTGAGCACGGTATGGGCAGAACCCAGACTGTTGCCTCGTATTTGAGCTCTTAACTCAGCGTAAACTATTCCTGTTACACCTGAACCTGAGGACCTTAAGGCTGACAGCTTGGATGATCTAGCATTCATCCCATTCAGACACTTGTTCTCAGAGGATTTGATAGGTATTATGAGTTAGGGTAGGAAACCTAACACTAGGTTATCCTGTACAGAAGAAGAGGAAATCCTCTATGGTACCTAGCCAGACATCAAGACCAAATTATTGAAGTGTAGGATTCTCTGGCTCTCTTCTTCCTCTCAGATCTCTATAAGACAGGACTGTCTTATGCCACTTTGAAAGTAAAAATCAGCTATTGTAGCCAGAAGCCAGAGGATCACACCCCTGCTCTTCCCTACCAGTTGAACAATTCCTGAAAATTATAGACCACCAAAAAGTGACATTACTCCACCACAGCACCTTAATTATGCATTAAAAAAACTCATATCGGCACCCTTTAAACCAGCTGTTTTGTGATATAATTTTAAAATTGCACTCTCTTGTGCTAAGCACCATTTTGTTTTTATATATATCTATCTATAATATATATATATATATATATATATATATATATATATATATATATATATATATATATATAAGGACAGAGTCGCACTACAAACCAAACCCAGCTTTCAAGTCTAAAGTGGTACTAGAACAATCCCGAAGTAAGGCCGTTCACCTCAATCTTTTTTCCAGATCTCCAGTACAAGGGAGAAAAGATCTTGCTTTCTTTCTTTTTGATGTGTATAGGCAGCTGAGATTTAACTTGGACAGTACAAAACTGTTGGAGGTTAGCTGTTTGTCTCATTTGCAGAAGGAAGGGATGGAAGCATGTGAACAACTAGAGAGTGTCTAAATGGCTACCTCACTGTGCTTGTTTTCATTATTCCTTTCTTGGCAAAGCTGTTTCTGGCCTTGTCGAGACCTATTCAGCTAAGCCAGTGCTGTCATCACAGCCTTCTTCACAAGGTACATACACTTGGACTGTTTTAGAAGCAGCTGCCAGGTATACCTTCTCTAAATCCTGCAACCATGTTTATGCATGTAGGACTTGTGCAGCATTTGACATGACCATCCTTAAAAGTCTGCTTTCTTCACAATGTGCTCAGGGCTAACCACCCACTGGGCTTTGTGCTGTAGGAGTCTCCACAGATGTCATGTCCACAACAATGGATATACTCAAACATCTACAGTTATGGGAAGTTCGTAACTCAAACTACATTTATTATATTATTCATTGCTACAGTCTGTTTCCCACCCACCATCCTCTCTCTCATTCTCTCTCTCTGCCTTTGGACATCTTGGGGTTTGGGTAGGTACCCTCGTCACCTTACCCTCCCACCTCCCTTCTGTTCATTTCCAAGCACCCTCCTTACTCAGAACTCTTCTAGAACTTTGAGAGCTGGATTGAGTCTTGTGATTGGATCGTTGTTCCCTGTAGATGACCCACATCCCCTGTTTCACTTGTGCTGCGAAGCTTTGGCACAATTTCGGACAGGTAAGAAATTGCTGAAGCTTGTGTCAGACAATTGACTCTTTTACACCACAATTGTCCTGATGTCTGAATGGGAAGGAGTTAACAGTGGTTAGGAGGAGGGAAGGTAGGCCTCTGGAAGTCAAGCTGGCTGTTAGGCTCCATCCAGAAAGCATTCACAAGTGTTAGACTACAGCAGTGAATATACACAAACATATACAATTATGGTAAATTCCTAACCTGACTGATACTTTTTAATAGCTGATATTTTTGCGAAGAGTGATGATTGCCCCACCCCCATTTTTCTTTTGTAATACCTTCTGTTTTTGACTGGAGTTCATGGTTTATTTAAAACTTGGTATAGTTAGCAGTTGTGAATTTTGGTTTACATTGATGTAGGACTGTCACTCGTGGAACAGAATGAAATGCTTCTCGGGACAGCACTGTCATAAAGGATTTTGGTTTTTGTTTTTTTTTTTAAACATAAATATTGATTGTGTACCTCCCAACTGCTCATTTTTATGCCTAGCGCTCTGATTTTTAACCATTAGTACACTTTTTGCTATTTCGTTGCTTCAGTCACAACACTACAAAGAACTAATGAGAACTGCTTCTAGGATTAAACCATCAGTCAAGCAGTCCAACTACTGTTAGACTTGATGTTCATGCCTTTTGTTAGCATTAGAATGAAATCTGGGGAATCTTCTCAAAGGTGACTGCATAAGTAAAGATTCATTTCATTATCATGCAAATTAACAGAAATCCTTTTAAAGCAGAGTTAAAGGTTGATGTGTGTGGGGTGGCACTTGCTTGGGCAGAGGTCTTGGCTCGACCTCTCATAACTGCCTACGCTTTTAAAGACTATCTCTGATTTTGGCTGTTTTCACTCTGTTCCACCTCCTAAAAAATATTTTCAGGAAAACTAATGAGGATTACTTGTAGTTATTAATGCCAGATCTGATGTCATTTTTATTCATTCCTCAACGAATGGGTTCATATCTGACTTGGCCACTTCCTACAGATTCTAGAATCCAAATCTCAAGCTCCTCCCTTACCCACAATGCCCCTGACCATTATGATACCTCATATCTCATTTGTTGTTTTTCAAGGCAGTTGGGATTGTGACTTCTCGTGCTCCTTTGGAGTGTGTGTACTTTTTGATCTTTTTTTCATATATATTTCTGTGTATCTATATTCCCTCCTTACCCTATTTATCGTTACCAAACTCTGGTAATTCTTTCATTATATCGTCATTGGTAGTCCATTCCTTCCTTCTTTAACTATCATCGTTGGTAGTTTTTGCACCCTTTTCCTTTTCTCTTTATTCTTTAAGAAAAAAAAAAGTTGTCTCGTCTTGGTAGGTTCTTTTCTCCAGTATGGCTGATAAACCTACTGGATTTAAGAAATATACTTTCTGTGGGCATAAGATCCCCAGTTCTGATACCCACAGGGTGTGCGTTTACTGTTTAGGCCCAGGACATCTAGATACTCCTTGTGATACTTGTGTGGCTTTAAATGCAAGAGCAATCAGTGATAAAAGGAACAAGCTTATTAAAACGTCTATTCCTTGCTTCAGCTTCATCCTCAGGGGCTCAAACCCACTGTCAGAAATTGAAGGAGCTCAGGGAGCACCATAAGTGCTCTTCTGCCCAGACTCCTCTACAGTCATCTTCCTCAGGACCTCCTAAAAAGGTTACAAAAGTTTTGGATCCAAAACCTTCGGATCTGAAACAGTCTATGGCTCCATGTTCCCAGGTTATCCCTGGAACTGGTGTCTCCAAGGCTAAGGTCCCCTTTCTTACAAGAAACTCCTAAAAAGTCTTCCAGGCCACCCTCCACATCCTGTTCAGTGAGGTCCTCCCATAGTCTTTCCAAAGTGGAGGTGGCTAGGGGAAATTGCTCAGAATGTAGATCCTAATGGGAGTTTTTCCAGCTCAGTCTCCCACCAGATCCGTGAGCCGTCAACCTGCATTTCTACCCATAATTACTCCTCCTCTGAGCCAACCCTCCATTTCATTGCCAATGGATCTGAAAGCTCCGGGAGTCGAAACAATGGATCCAAAAATTAATCCAACATTGGCTCAGACTGTGCTGGAGCATGACAGTTCTCTGAGCTGAAGCATTGGTGTCAAATCTGAAGGGTTGATTTTGACTCCGAAGTCTTTGGCATCGTCACTTGGCACTTGATTGCTCAGCTCCAACACCTCCCTTGGAGTGGGCAGTCGGGGAGTCTCAGCTCTGGAGGGATTGTCTTTGGCTTCTCAGAGTCCTTTGAGGTGGTGGAGAGGGTCTTCTCTTAGCCTAGAGTAGTGTGACTCTCCCTTCTTTGGATCCATACCCTACTCCTCCTCTGGATCCTGCATCTACTCCTCCACATCCTACACCTCAGGGGCAGCCAGCCCAGAAGACCTTCCGAACAGTTCCATTGAGAGAGCTCCCTATTTCTTCCGATACCTCCCCAGAACATCCCATTAAGGAGGTTCCCTGGAAGAGGACATGCAAGAGGAGGCACGTGGATTCCCCACAGGAATCCTTCACAAAAGGCACCAACGTTGAGGGGGAAGGGTCCCCTAGATTTCCAACGGATGATGTCTCATTTGGAGACATCCTAGGGATTCTGTTTCAGAAAGGTGGTTGGTCTTCCCAAACCCCTTCCCAGGAGGAATTGTTGTTTTTGGAAGCCTTCTGGTCTGGCTCGTCTACATCTTGGTTACCTCCCTGTAGATGAGCTTATAGGTCTGGTTTGGGAAGTGGGCTTATGCATCAGCGACATTTGCACTGCGATCACTGAACTACCTGGCACATTTCACCAGATTACAGAGGGACTTAATTACGAAACTCCTAATTCTGCCCCAGGGTCCATGTCCGCAGAGGAACAGAAGTATGTTCCTCATGAGTGGCCAACCTACAATCAATTACAAACGGGTCTATGAGGTTGATCTCTTCATGGCGCCGAAGGAACCTCAAGGGTGGCTGGTTCAGATATAGCCATAAGGAGACATGCCTGGATGTGGTTGTGTGAATTTTGTGAAATCCTTCAAGGCATCATTTATCAGTTTCTGATAATCTGATGGATTGTTCTTGTTTGACCAACAGTAAAAGAGAAACTCTTCTGTAGTGAAACGGGGTGGAAAGACCTTGTCTGCCATTGGAATTTGCTTTTCTACTCCACAGAGACCCTTTTCTTGGAGCCAGCATGGTAGTAAGAAAATGTGGTTCAAGAATCTCCAGATCCTTCCCAGGAGTCACATGGAGATTTTTCCCCCAGAGGCAGAGGGGGAAACAATTACAATGGTAGATGTAGCCTGCATGGCAGAAGGGGTCCACAGAATGAGTCAAGGATCTCGAGATTCTTTCTTGGACAGGTCCTTCCAGTGTTCCTGAAAGGTTGCCCAACTGTCCCTCTCTGGAGGCAGTCAGGGGGCACTTATCCTTGCACCACGATGTCTGGTTAGCCATCACAAATGACATTTGGGTGCAAAGGATCATATCCAGAGGATATTTCATTCCCTTTTTGCAAATTCCAATAAAACCAAACAAAATTCTTCCCCATGTTCCACCCAATCAGAGGGAGCTAGCAGCTCAAGAAATTACAAAGTTGCTAGACAAAAGGGTCATCCAGGAGGTCCCACCAAACAGACAGGATCCAGAATTTACTCAAGGTTCTTTTTAGTGCCAAAAAAGACAGGAGACCTGAGACCAATTTTGGATCATGGTTATCTGAACCACTTTGTAAAAAAAGAAAAAGAAAAAAAAAAAAAATAAAATAACCACTCCAAATTCTGGATGCCACCAATCAGTCCATTCTGATGTGCTCATTCGAGCTTTCAAAGATATTTTTGCTTTTGGCTGGTTGCCAGTTATTACCAATTCAGAACCTTGCCCTTTGGCCTCACCTAATGAATGTCAGTGATATAACTCGACTGCTTGGATTCTGTGTTTCCCCTGTTATGACAGCTGGCTCCTTATAGCACCAACCAGGCGTCTACTAGTAAAAGCCAAAGATTATTTGCTTCACCTGTCACTGTCACTGGGAATCACCATCCGCATTTAAAAATCTCATCTTCAACCAGTTCAAGTAATAGACTTCATACAGGCTTGCTTAAAAAGTCAGTTGTCTAGTTTTTCTGACTTAGAACAGAATTCTTACATTGAAGATGCACATCAAGCAAGCTCTTTCTATTCTAGTGCCCCTGGCAAGATTGGTCCTTAAAGTATTAGGGTCGATGGCTGCTACTATAACTTTGATGCCCACTGTCCATTAACACATGAGAGCTCTCCAATGGATTCTAGCGGTGCAATGGTCCTTTCATTGTTATCCCTTAAATCATCCCATAAAATTCTCGAGTGTGCAGAAATTCTCTTCTTTGGTAGGTCCACTCTGAGAAGATCTAGGTTGTCTGTTTATCCTTCCTTCTCCTAGCACCACATTGACCACGGACCCCCTCCCAGTCGTGGTGGGAGCATTCCTCAGGATGGACTGTTCAAGGCACATGGTTAGTACAAGAGACCAATCTGCATATCTGTGTTCTGCAGATGAGAGCAATGCTTTTCCATTGCAGGCCTTTTAGGGCTTTCTCTCCCTAGGGACTATTGCAGTACATGTCAGTAGTCTGATACCTCAACAAAAGAGATGGAACCAGATCCTGCCCCCTTTTTTAGAAGCAGTGAAGGTGTGGCAGTGGGTGATCTCTTCCAACCACTTCCTAGTAGCAACACCCACACTAAGTCCAATATTCTAGCAAACAGACTCAGCAGGACCAATCTCATGCCTTACGAGTGGTCTGTCAGTCAGTCATTGGCAAACACGATCTCCCACAAGTGAGGTCAACCTTGCTGCAACCTATTTGCATCCCCCTCACCAACAAATGCAGCAGGTTCTTTTCCCTTATCCCTCTTCAGAGACAGTCCCCGAGAGATGCTGTTGTCCATGTTTGGCCCTCCGGTCTCCTTTATGCTCACCCTCCCCTGCCTTTCATCCCTAAATTTCTTCAGAAAGCACTTCGGTTGAAGAGCAAAGTGATCCTCATTGCTCCCTTCTAGCCTCAATAGGTATGGTTTCTCTTCCTTTGTTCTCACTTACTGCATCACCCTTGGATACTGGATCCCAGTCCAGGCCTCCTATTTTACCCATCAGGACAATTTCACCCAGATATTGCAGGCCTCGAGTTGACCGCATGGTTTCTCCAGTTCTAATCATAGCTAGACATTCCAGGCTTTCCTCTCTAGTTCGAAAAATCTTAGTGTCTTCCCATAAAGCTTCTGTTAAAAAAGTTTACAAGATTAAATGGAAAAGATTCGCTATTTGAGCTCATTAGAAGCAATTAGATCCCTTCGCTGCTCCAATTCCAGCAGTTCTAGACTTCCTTGCTTTGTTTTCCAGGGAAGGAGCAAGTTTTTCCACAATTAAAGTTCAGTTGGCAGTTATCTTGAAGCATTATTTCCCATGCTAGTTTTACTTTAGTCTCATCCAAATTGTGTAAAGCATTCCTTGGGGGAACTTTTTTACTTAGACCTCCAGTAAAGGACCGCACTCCACCTTGGGACCTCACCATGATTTTACAAGCCTTGGTACACTCTCCTCTTGAACCATCAGCAGAGGTGGATCTCGGATTTATTTCTAGGAAAACTCTGTTCTTGGTAGCTGTAACTTGTGCAAGATGGGTGTCAGAACTCCCAAGCACCATCTTTCAAACCACCAGTTTTGATTTTTCCACAAAGGTAAGAGTTAATTTACGCAGAAATCCTTCTTTCTTACCAAAGGTTGCCTCTGAAACCAATATGCCGGTTTTCTTCCTTAAATTTGAAAATAAAGGAGAACACACCCTTCATCTTTTTGATATACATAGTTGCATTTTTACCTGGACAGGGCTAAGGCATTCAGAAAATCTGAACAAATAATTTACCTTTTTTAATATAAGAAAGGGAAGACCAGTTTCTAAAACTACACTGGCTAAATGGATAACAGATTGTATTTCCTATATTTATTTCTTTAAAAGTATTGCCTTACCTAAACTACTGAAGGCACATTCAACCAGATCAATGTCTACATCCACAGCTTTTTGGACAGAGCCTCTATTGACGATATTTGTGTAGTTGCCACTTGGGCTAATACTCGTAACTTTATTGTGCATTACAAATTGGATATTTCCAGAAATAGAGCTACCTTTGGTTCCGCAGTGCTCTGGAACATCCTTCCATGAGGGCTACCCGAGGTTACTGTAGCTGGGGACTCTGTCTCACTTGTTGAGGAATGGATGAAAATGACATCAGAAAAAGAAGTTATGTACTCACCATAACATTCCATCTGTTTTGTCCATTTTCATTCTTCCTCAACTTCCCTCCCACATTCACCCTATCCTTGACCCTAGGAGAGACCTAACAGTGTGTTAGGAACCATAGTTCCTGTTTGAGCTCCTGATCTTTCATCTATCACTTTCCTGTCATAGTATGATTATCTTAATATATTAGTATAATTTTATATATATATATATAAAATGGCAGCAAACTCGATCTGAGGTATTGTAATGGACAGAGGCATTATGGGTAAGGGAGAAACTAGAGATTTGGATCCTAGAATCTGTAGAAAGTGGCTGAGTCAGATCCACACCCATTCGTTGAGGAAAAATGAAAATGGACAACACAGATGGTACGTTATGGTGAGTACACAACTTCTTTTTATTAGTTTAATACTTATTGTTCAGAAAATGCATGTTAATGCAATACTTGCTATTCTGTTAACTTTTAAAGTAAATTAAAATTAGTCACTTTTGGGGGGGGGGTCTTTGTCCCCCCTGCTATTTTTGGCTTTGTCCTGAATAGTTGAGCAAAAAAGATTAGTATTTAGATGTGTTCTTCATTAAGTATGTGATTGCGTGGCAAGTTTTGGATTGTAGTCATTAAATAATGGCAGACATGAGTTTCAGACTTCAATCACGTGAGTTTCAGACTTCATATCCACCAGAAGATGTCTGGCAACTTTCTAAGAATGTAAGAGTGAGATTTAAAATCTGTCTCCGAGTTTGTGTTTGTGATTATTGAGCTAAGTAGTTGAGAACTGGGGTGGGGGCTTTGAAATGGTTGTTTGGTGTGGTAGTGATGGTGGCAAGCTGAAGTAGTTTTCTAGCCCATTTATGTAGTTTTGCATTCATCTGATCTCATGCAGATGTCCAAAGAGTTTACAGTCAAACAAGTCACGTCTGTGTGTGTAATTTATAAACGTCAGAGTTTTTATAATGTGATGAGCAGGAAGGATACACGTTTGTGGAAAAAAAATGCAAAATAGGCATGTGTGTTTTTACTAGTAAGGATACATTTTCAAGTGCAGCTATTTAGGCTATTTATTTGTTAGCATCACAGGTGTTCTAATTTTATAGGTTGTTCTTTTCAAACCGTAAACTTACACAGTTGTTTCCTCACCCCCAAGAGAATGGATTTACGCATGTGCAAATTTTTACTGTTAAAATTTTTGACCCTTTGCTATGTTTTTTGATGGTCCCTTCTATGATTTTGAAAGCTGAGAGGTTTAGAGGTACTGTTGTTGGTAGCTTCTGAATATTCATTCTTTGTGGTTAGCTCACCCTAAATAGGTTGCACTGCTAACAGATGTAGTTTCCAGTATGTAGGCTTACTGCAGGTAACTCTTCAAATTGGAAGTTGATGATTTAAAGGACTACATCAAAGCATCTTGGAAGTATAGAAACAGTATGTAATTTCCAGATTTTAAAGGTAAAGTATCAGGACAAATGTGTAGTCTCGGATGTTCTTTATTTTTCCACTACACATTTTATCTTCAGAGTTGCTGAAAGCCAAAGCCTATCCAACCAAAGCAGAAGGCATACACTAGAAGACCCAGTCCTGGACAAGGATTCTTGTCAATTGCATGATTGCAGGGTATACACACTGCAGCAGGAATTTTGGGGGCTTGGTAATCCACCTGACAAGTGTTTGAGATGTGGAGGGAAGCCTGAGCACCTGTGCAGATAAAGAGAAATATGAAGGCTCCACAGAAGGCACTCCATTCAACTGGAGAACTAGGCACTGCAACACTGAGTGATGCACCATCAACAGCTGACCAGAAGTCAGTCTTTCAGTCATCATAGATAACTTGGGAAATCACTTATTGCAGTAGGATGCAGTGGCCCATAAGCATCCATACCTTTATCCAAACTTACAAGCTCCTTAGCTTTTTTGTAAAATGTAATGAATTACCTGCTTTAGATTAAGTGGATTTCTTGATCAGATGATGATCACCATGTAGTTCTTCACAGTGATAACTCCTGGGGACTTTTATTGCAGTAGTTATTACGGCTAGTACAGCTTGCAGAACTTAGCACCGTTCCCCCTCCATAACAGGTGGATGCGCGTCCCACCTAGATGTCAGTAGTATCAAGGGGCACCCACCCATGCCAGGTTCACTTCTTTCTTGACACAGCTCATGGCAGATCAAATGCTTTGTTCTGAAAGAATCATCACTCTGTCAGTTACGCTAGCTTCCAGAGATGGTAGATAATCTTTTCACCAACAGGGTATTTATCTTTTTTTTTTTTTTTTTTTAAATTAAGTTGCATGCTTGGGAGCAGTAGCATTTGGGGTCATCAGGATTAACGTGCGATTCTGAGAGTGCATAATTGCTTTGTCTGCAGAAAGCAGATACCCTTTAAAGATTTCCTGACCAAGTATATATTTTTTTTCATGGGACCAGTGTATAATCAATTACATTGTCCTCATTGTGTAAGGTTTAATGAGATAATGAGCAGGCAGAGGACAAAGTCTCTCCAAAAGGATCCTGACAGGAGACCATTGCAGTCCTTGTCTAATGGCTCCATGGCATCAGCTAAATCTGCTGCTGATTCCCTAGCAAAAAAAAGGAAGCACTTTGAGAAGTGCCCTAAAGAGGAGTACCGTAAACTAGATACCTTTTCTACTGAGTCGCTTCTAATGTGTATTGTATTGGACATCTTGGAAGAAAATGGAGGAGGAGTTCAAACATAATGTTTGTTGTTGTTGCTCAAGAACAATTCTCTCAGAAAAATATACTGCAATCCGTGCTCCATTCTGCTATTTTCTTTTAAAGTGTACAATGGAGTCTTGCCCCCCCCCCCAAGTTTCTTTCTTCGTTTCATTTCATTTTACTTTTCATGTATTGCCCAGACCAGTGTACTGCTGTAGAATAAACTGTTATTAGCCTTGACCAGACAAATACAATGTAAAAGCACTTTATGACCATGATAGTAAGAGCAACAAAGAAGACAAAAGTGCTATTGCAAGATAATCTAACATTGGCCTGTTCAGTCACTGCCTCCAGATAACTCTGAAACATTTGGGTTTCTTTAAATGGGATTCTTAGTTAACTGATTAATTTGAAGAGTTTATAACATGAGGTGCATATTCTGGAGCATAGTTCAGTTATTCAAGAATACCTTGCCTCATCTGGATGGCTTGGGGGAAAGGATGGAGGGGGAGACCTTGTACCCTGGATGGGTTAGTAAAATGTGGTTGCAAGACAAGTATGTAAAATGGAAATGCTCAAAGCTGGGCTGTTCAGTAGCTGCTGTTGTAGTGACCTTCAGAAGAAAATGTTCTACAAGTTGGAAGAGGGAAGACAAAGGAAAGCACTGTAACAGGAAATGGTTTTCTGCCTAGAAACTTGTGCCACAGATGAGATAAACTAGTAACGGCATGCAGTCTTTTCTGAGCAGTGCTGATGTTAAACTTCCTGTATGCCACGATCTACACCTGGTCTTATTTCTGAGTGACGGCTTGCAGTGTGAGCTCAGTTCTGCTGAGAGATGAGTCCGGACTGTGACCCAGGCAACCTGGGCTACACTTGTAACCTGGCACACAAAGACTCAAATGGAGGGTAGGAGATGTAGCAATATTTTACTGGCTCATCTATCCTGGTATGTGTTTGTTTGGGGGAGGGAGTCAAGCATAGGATGATAGCCCCACTGGTGATATGGCAGGGGGGATTGTAATGCATTCCAAACATACAAATACTTTTGCGTGCACCAGCAGACACCTACAGACTTAATGTCATTACATCATTGCATGTCAGGTGTGAATGGCAGGGAATGGGTAGGGCATTAAACAAACAAAAAAATTCTTACAACCCTTAGTATGATGCCTCAGTGGGGTTGGACAATAGCGGGAAGAATCTGATGACTTGGGGTTTTCAACACTAAGTAGCAGTATCAGTGGCCAAAAAAAGTTAGACACATCAAGATATTTTTCTGAGGCTGCTCTTTAGCTGTATTCTTAAAACTATTTGTTGTAAATGATTTCTATTTTAAATGCAAACCAAGGGTACAGTAATATGTATTGTGAAATGACCCATTTATCTTGCCTCATATGTGATGTGCAAATATTATATATATATATATATATATATATATGTATATGTAGGTATATATATATATATATATATATATATATGTGTGTGTAGGTATATACATAGATATGTATGAATGTGTGTATATGTATTTGTTGTTGCATGTTTAAGGCTGTTCAATGCCAGCCAGCTCCACAGTGCTGCCATCCTTTGAATCTCTCACGCTGTGGCAGCATTTCAGTCAGACTCTCACTGGAGAGGGGTCCCATTTGACAGGTTCATTTTCCTGTACATCTCTATGTGGGACAGTGACAGGTGAGAATTTGACATATTTGGGTGCTCAGTAGGTTTTATAGCTACCCTTCCATAGTGCTAAAGCTACAGCCGTAGGCTGTGTGGGTAGTGAGATGTGGCCTCACTGGGCACTAAGGCAGCCACTCCTCCCTGGTCATCTTTCTCACCCAGACCGGTGATTGTTTCAAATCATAACCTCTACCTGAGTTTGCTGGAACAGTCCACCCATGTTAGCACTTGCCCCCCACCACCACCACCACCACCAAAGGATGCACATGGCCGTCCTCCTGAACTGCTACTTCAGTTCTGGTTGTCTGGGCCATAGTCTGTGCTCTATTCCTCTGTCACCGGAATGACTATTTAATAAACCCATATTTTAAATATATGCTGTTGAAAGGGTTTTATTTATTTGTTTATAATGTTCTTATGATTTAGTTTTTTATTTATAACTGTAGTATTTTTTTCATCGTGTTCAGGGCATTATATGTGCCACCTCAGGTCTTCCTGGAAGTGAGACACAAGTTTAACAGCAATTACCCAGTCAACAAACTGTGAATACAAAAAAATTTTTTAAACAAAATTCTATTGCCCGACTTATTCTAAAATTTTAGTCAATTTTAGTGTAACGAATTTAATTATTGCTAAATCATTTTTCTATCTTAAAAATGTGAGAGCGCACTGATCACTCATGATGGAAGAACTAAACACTGGAAAAAATGATAGCAGTGAACAGAAAGCTTAACCAGATGTCTTATTACTTTACTTGTTTATTTACTTTATTCATTGATTGAGGCACTAGATCTGTAGCCTGTGCTGTGTATCTAACTGACGTGACTCATTTTATTCTTTTATTTATTTTTATCCTTTGTTGACCAGTTTAGTTCCAATAGGTTAGTAACCTCTTTTCAAGCATATGCGACTTCGGTTTAAGATCTCATTCAAAGGATGACACACTCAGGGGTGCAGCATTCACTTGTTACACTGCAGTCAAAGCAGTTCATTTACCTGATGGAGTAGAACCCACAGTGTTCTGAAACAAAGGGGTGAGTGTGCTACATGTTGCACCACCAATGCCATTTACAATGGGAATTTTACATTTTAACATTAAGGACATTCTGACAAAAGTTAGATGGATGTGTACTGTTCTTTTTTCCAAGGGTGGAGCAGATCTCTGGACCTCATTTTCAGTCGCAAACCATAGCCTGAAAGGAGACAATGATAAACAATTTTTGTGCAGCTAACAGAAAAAAAAGGGTAGTCCAGTTTAGAGTACAAGTCAGTGCTGATCAACAATTGTACATCCACATAGCAGTGTTAGAAATAACTAAGAGAAACTAGTGTAGTTGCCACCTCTCCAAAAATGTCTGATGCTAGCAAAATATCTGTTCTAGTTCTGGAGTGTCTGGTAGGATCAGTGGGATCTAGATGCAATAAGGGCACTGCTCCTGTAGTTTGTCTCAAATAGCATTGCCAGTTTGACAAAGTCAAAGCTGAGCATGCAAAGGAAAATGGTTTGAGCCTTGTCAGATCCAAGTGTCCACCCAGGAGAAGTACAATTGCAGCAGCTTTATCCCATCAGTTATTTTCTTTAATCTTGGGCACAGAGGTGATATTCTCAAGCTGTTACAGCACATCTGCCTTCGCATGTCAATGTGTGCATTCCATCATCCTATGTTAGATTCTAATTCTCATATTGCAGACAAACTGCAAGTTTTATTGGTAGCTATATTGTCAGTAAATACAAAACTGGCTCTTGTAAATTTAATACGCTGAGCAGTTTTTAGATCATTGATGCAACTAATTCCTTCAACACATTGACAAGTAGTAGAATGCCGAAGCTTGATTTAGATGTTTTTTTTTTTAACACAAAAAGCGGTCTGACTGCCATTCTTTCTGAAATATTTTCAGACTGTAAAGCATTTGTTAAAAATGAATTTACAGCCAGTACAATTAGCTTACTGGACCAGAGTAATAATCATAAGAATTTCAAACTAAATGTGAAGAATTTCAGAAAAAGTTTTTTTTTTTTTTTTTTTTTTTTTTTTTTAGATTTTGAAACAAATCATTTTGGTTTTATAAAGAAATATTTGCATTAATAAGGAGGCAGCTGGTCATAAAAATGCATTGCTTGTAGCAGTTTTTATTTTTTCTTGGTCATCGTAATAAAAAAGTACACTGAGTAAGCAAAATGAGCAACATTTTCAGTTAAATAATACAACAGATGTTAAGTCCATGGCTTTTAAGTATTATGAAAGGCTTCTTATTTTGTATTAATCTAAGTATGGAACCATGTAGCATTAGTTCGTATCACTGCACTGAAAATATTTTTCTTTCAAACACCTTTATTGAATTATCACTTGTGACATAGGCAATTTTACATTCACATAAAAGTAATCAAACTATATTAACAACAGACATTATGCTTCACATGTATTGCTATACATCATATAACCTAAGCAATATTACATAAATTATTCAATTCCTGCTATTTTGTTTTTTAAACAAGAAACATCTTTATTAAACCATCACTTACTAAAGCTGATTTATTAGAGCATGTTATATTGATGAACATAATTTGAAGGATACATTTAGTATAAAATGATGCAGGTATCTTTCTCATTTTGAAGATTTGGTTATTTCAGTAGCACTTTGAAAGTGATTGCCAATAAAGAGGGCATCCGTGTCCCACTCTCCTTTTCTGTATGGACTTTGGAAGAGAGTGCAAAATGTTCCTCCTTCCAACATGTTCTGGTGCACAACATTTTCAGATAGAATTTTTCTCTACTTTGCATACTGTACAGGATGAAACCGTGTTAATTTGAATGAAACCACATTCTCACTCAACAGAACTACTTTGATTACTAGAAATAACATGAATGTAGTGGTGTTTTTTTTAATCTTGTCTTGCAAAGTTTGGGAGGCTCGAGCTCACTGCATATAATATATGCATTCATGTTTGGGGTGGCAGCACTTTCTCATTAGATTTTACCTGTTTGAGGGTGATGAGGTTTGACTAAGTATTATTATTTTTTAATGAGCTCTGCAAACTGAAAAACCCCAGGGTTCATTAGCTATGTATCCTTCCACAGCAGCCTCTAAATAACTGATGTAGCAAATTTCAGGTTACTGGCTTAACCCAGGGAAAATTGTGTATATGCAGTAATGTTGGCTTTTGATCAGTTACCCTGCATCTGATAGTCAAACAGTGAAGCACTGCCATGTATACTGAGTTTAGCTTACCCAGCATAATAACAAAGGGGCGGAATGTGCATTGTTCAAAAAATTTTAAATTAGACTAATATTGCTGGCAAGAATTGCTGTTACAAACTCAGAGCTGCTCAAAGTTTGCTCAGATTCTAGACTTAATCAGACCAGTGTGATAGTAAATGCAAAACATTTTTAGGATCATGTTGAGAATATTTTGCATTTTAATAAGCATGATTTCGAACATTTGGCCTCCAAAAGACATGCGTGAATGGGCGTGCCTTCGCTGAAGTCTGGGCGTCGGGCTGGCAACTTGGCACCATAAAAATCTACTGACAGTCATTAGCAGACTGGAGTTCTGCTGTGGCGACCCCTAACCAGGAAAAGCTGAAAAGACAAACTGTATATTTAATACACCTAAATTACTTAATCTGCAGTGTTTGCAGTATTATTTTAAGTAGGAATCTGAATCCCTTGGGTACTTCCCATGCCATTTTCAGTTAAAAATAAATATTCAAACGATCAAATAATGCATTGTTAGAGAGTGTCTTGCTAATTTAACAAATCACGCAAATGCTTTTTCCACCTTCAATTTATTTATTGTAGCAGTTTAAATGTGATTTTTTTTTCTTGTCTTATGTACTTTCTGTGGAATTCTCATTCATAGTTGTGAAAATGTTTTTGTAAAATCATGAAGTTATTAAACTGATTTAAAAATGCATTCAAGAATTTTTGAGGTAGTAGCACATCTAGATGGTTACATGTTATATCGGACAAGGGTAATTTGTAATCACTGTACTTAACTAGCTGTCATGAAATCGAAATGAAAAGCCTTACTTGAAAAAAAAATTTTTTTTAAGTTCAAATGTAAACAAATCTACATGAATTAGATTTAAACTCTCAGTATTCTGTCAGTTTTGCCGAAGTGTTAACTGCCAGTTGCACATTACTTAGTACGTGTGCTTATGCTGATAAAAATGTGAATATTTTTCTTTACATTTATCCTGATTGTATATAACCGATGTAAGAAACGGTTAATATTTCATAAGCAAGTACATCAATAACATTGTGGTGGGAAAGACCTCTTTAACATCTTTACGGATGCATTGTAATCCATATTTAATGATGTGAAATGGTGATGAGTAACTGTGCATTACTCTTAGAGATTCAAAAACAGATTATGCTTTGTAGTTCAAAGTGCATGTAGGATTACTGGTGCATGTTAAAGAGGGACAAAAAAATTCATTGACCTCTCTAGTTTTACCTGTATATTTTGTCAGCACATTTATAGATTATTTGACCGAGAATGTGCATACTGCATTTCAGTTTGTTGTAGTCTATAACTGGAAGCTTTCTGGTGTATTTATTCAGTGCATTTTGATTTAGCAAGGTTGTGTTCTGCCTTGATTTATAGGGACAGCTATACTTGAGACAAACTGTAGCAGTGGTAATGATGAACGGCTATGTCTTGTAGTGTGTGTTTGCTGTATAGAATTTTATTGTGCAGTATGTTTTGATTGGGTATAGTATTCTCCCTTAGCCTTCACGGAGGATAAAGCACACACACACTGAAACTAGTATGATTGTGTTTGGACTGCCAGCATATTAGTAAAGGTAGCAGTCCAAACAAGATAAAGCAACCTTTTCATGTATGCAATGCATTATGTAATGCAAACGCGAGGTTGTGCTGTGTACTTTAAACAAGACCACGCTGCTAATCACTGTGTAGTTAAACAGTGATATTGATGTACAGAGTAATTTTGTAACCAACAGTATAGGAAGTGTTTATTTGGCAAAAACCTATTTGGTTGCAGGTTTGATGTTACATAAGTTCACATGACTCGTGTGTGTGTGTGTGTGTGTGTGTGTGTGTGTGTGTGTGTGTGTGTGTGTGTGTGTGTCTGTGTACATATGCAGTCAAAGTGGTGATAAATGTATATACAGTAGTGAAAACAAAATGAAGTAGTCATGTTTGCATGTAAGGTGGTATAACTGACTAGTGTTAAGACTGTATGTACGTGTATATATATATATATATATATATATATATATATATATATGTGTGTGTGTATAAATATGTTCAGTTGTGTGATGCTGGTATCAGTTTTACACAGTTTATAAGCAGAAAGAAGGGTAATAAAGTTATGGAGAATCATGCAGTTTGGAAGAGAAGATCATGATGAGTCTGTGTGATAAAATCCATAAAAACTGAAAGTAAGAGTGGATTGGGCATCTTTGTAGATGCAGTTACAGATCCACTTAGTTTTATATTCAGAACATTTTTTTAGTAGTTGACTTTAGAGAATTCCTTCGACAGCAGCAGTCTGTTGTAGTTTAGAGACAGGAGTAGAACAGTCAGAAGCTGCTCTTACTTACATAGCTAAATGTATCAATGAAGATTTGGCAGAGTAATAGAGAATATAGTGGGCTGATTTAGCTGACAGCAGTGCAGTGTTTTGTCTCAAGCCCCTGGACTTTCAGTAGTGTACAGTGCTGTGGCATTTGACGAAAATCTAGTTACTTATATTGTAAGTCTGTTCTAAATCTTAGCGGTATATCAGCTATTGGTTTTAAGCAGTGGCATAAATATGGAGAAGTCTGAGAATTAAGTAGGAGCATGCAGCTTAGTATATTCATGATTTCTCATAAAAGGCTAGCGTCTGTACAGTAAATCTTTGTTTTGTTTTAGAGGCTTTGTCTAATTTTAGGTTATGGTATATTAATTGTGCAATCTGCACTGCCTCAGAGCTACATGTATTAGATATTTTAAGGAAGATAGAGGGTATAGTGCACAATTAAGTGAATAATTGCTGTATTGGTGTTAGGAGTAGGTCAGATTTTGTTAATTTATGGATTGTAAAGGAGCTTGGGGCTGTAAAATAACCTCTGAAACTGTCCTGGCAGATAAAGAGTTGAGTCTTCTTTTTAAAACATCTTATGGAGAAGAGGTGCCAGGACTTGAGACTTCTACCTGACCTTGTTTTGGAAAAGATAAAGTATCAGTCCAGCAGACCGACTGTGATTGACAAGATCATTTGTAAGCCAGTTAGATGTCCTATGCATTCCTAGTAGCTTTAAACTAGATAGATGAGGTGATGGTGTGAAAGATGTTGGAGAGGTCAGGAGCATGAAGCACTACCTTCCCCTCATTTAGGGTAATTCATACAAAATCAGTGAAATGAACAGCATCAGTCTCTTGTACCATGATCTGGTTGAAAACCATATTGAGTAACTGATTATTTCTTGTTAAAAGGATTATTTACTGTTTATGGATATATCACAAAAAAATATATATATATATGTGAGGGGTAGTGGTTGGTTTGATAGTTCTGTAGCTGCCCTACCTTTGTGGATGGGAACCATGGCAGTTTATTTCCAGACTTTAGGCATTTTTTCAAAGTTTTTGCTTTATAACTTCTTATGGACATCCAAAATTTTGTGTAATACCTTTAATTATAACATTTACATATAGTTTATAAGATGAATGGAAGATGCATATTAACATTTATAAATTTTAATAATATTTTCATGTTTGGTGACTCAAATTTATAAAACTTCTACGTTACACTATTGTTATTGGTCATCACAGAAAAAGCCATATATGCAAGAATAGGCAGTTGAAAACAACAAAGCCATGAGAAGGCATTTAGCAAAATTAGTTTTCTTAGGGTAAAATCTGTTTAGGTCATTTTTTTAATATTAATTTAAAATTCCAGTTAGTTTTGACGGTCTGGTTCTGTTCTGCATTAAGTCCACTAATCTAAGATTAAGTAAACTGGTTTCTTTGGTCATACGAGTTGTGTGTTCACATCTGAAAAGTAACCTTGAACTTTGCTTCTCAGCTATGTCAGGTGGTTACAGAACAAGTTTCATATATTTTCCTCAAGCAGCAGACCTGCTCAGGAATGTTTCATAATTGTGGTCTTTGATTTTCTAGGGACAAGTTTCTAAATTGTGACGTGGTGCTATTTTTTTTTTCTGTTATAGTCAAACTGCTATTTTTTTTTCTTTCTTAGTCAAAATGCATTCGCATTTTTCTTGCATACTTAACATATAAGAAGTGCTCATTTTATGCACAGGAGTTCATTTTCAAGTAGACCTATAAATTCACTTTTATTTTTCATGTTCATTTAGTTGCAGTACTGCATTCTGCAGCAGATACACATGTCTTAATCAGCTTGTTGCTGTACCATCGTATGAATGAGAGTATTAGAGCTTTGCTCCCTCTTCATCTTTACTTATGTATACAGTTCATGAGTTAAGACTGACAGCTTTTTTAAATCTTTGCCATCTATGCAGTCATGACTAAAACTATTAAGTGTTCGGCGGTAGTTTTTGCAACTATTACCTCTCAGTAGAGAAAAAGTGTATGTTTACCATTTTCTCTGAATGTATTTATTTACACCAAGGAAATAAGACACTTTGGTGCTCCTTCAGTAACAAGGGGCTACATTCATATATAGTACAATATAGTTCTTCAAAAAAAATGGTCATTGTAGTTTCATAGGTGTGTACTAGACTAATGGCCCAGGAGCCTTTACAAGCCTTACCCATGTGTGTTATTCATTTTTGGTTATGGGGAAAGCCCAACTGGGCTGAAAAATACCCCATTTTCAGTGGAAGCCCAGGGAGGTAAAGCATTAGAAATATATAATTACATTAAAAGGGTACATGTGAAAATGTACAAAAGTACTCATTTAATATAACAAAAATATCTTGTCCTGTCATAAAGGGGATTTGTTAACAGCAAAAAATAATGTTTAGCAAGTTTACTTCATAAATAAAAAAGGTATGAGATGAGCAGCTTTGCTAACATCAGTAGATTCATTGACTTGAACTGCAGACGTAATATTGTTTTTCTCAGCTGTGTTTATCGCAAATTTTTTTAGTGTTTTCACCTGTATCATGAAATTGTTGACCCACTGCATTATTTGTCAAATGATGGCACAGCATGACAGGAGTACTGCTTTCTCACCAGTTGTGTGGTAACATTTTCTGGGATTATCTCAGCTGTTGGGTATTTGCTCTTTGAACTTTATCCAAAATCCTAAACTACTTGGTACATAAAGCAGTCTGTGTTCTGCTTTTCAGTATATCTTTGAAGTAATTTACAGATTTTCCTGTTAAGTGGGTTGTGTTTAGTAGGAAAATGAGTTTATTTGGGACCATACTCCCATGACCTGTGTGTTTATTTTTTTTCCTCCACCTACTAGGCACTCTGGCATAGAACTGCCCTCCTCATCACACCAGCTGAAACCCATTTTGAAGTTCTTCCCACTATGTAAACCTACATTACCTTTTGTAAATGTGTGTTACAGTACTACCCTATTAGGTGAACACTGTTACATGAAGAAGCCTGGACATATTCCGCAGTATTGGAAAGATTTCACTTTCTCACCATAAAATTACCAGTAAATAGTGTAATATTAAAAAGTTACATTCCAAAATGTAAAGTAAAAAAAATGCTACCAGAATAAATACTTGGAAAGAATGTCTAAGAAATATAAAGCTGTTGCAGAACAGCACATAGACAGTATAATGCTGAACTGCAAAATATCTATACTGGTGCTCAATCATTTGCACAGTGTTACAGTACCGTCGCGACCAACAAATTAGACTTAGTTTTTTTTTTTTTTTTAATGATTAAGTAAATATGCATGTTCCATTTAGTGTTACCACACTGAAAAAAATAAGTACTGTTTGGGAAATGTCCTTGTCCTGACACCCAGTTTGTAAGCCATTGCATTAATGCTGTGTTTAGAAGAAACCATGAGAACGGGTATTACATAGATTAGCAGTTCAACTACACCCTTGTGTATCTAGCATACTGTCTACAAAAATGGTGACTGAGAGTACAAGCCACTGTAATACAGATACAGTAACTAAAATTAAATTTTTTCCTGAAATACATGCACAGAAAAAGTAAAACTGCTGCATTTATAAATTAAAATCATACGAAAAGATTGAGGACATAAAAGCAACCATTTTATGGTGTCTTTGCTACAGTCTGGAGTGGCGCACCTTACTACATCCAGTTAGTCCAACACATTGGCCATTTTATGACTAAATGAGTACATGTTTGAGAGGTATCAGCTGAAAGTTATATTTTAGCAAGTCAGTTTCAGATGTTTTTAGTTGTTTTTTATGTACAATTGTTATAAAATAGTAAGAAAAGCAGAGTGCAGTTAATTAGCTTAAGACTTCATTGATAGTGCTTGTGTATAATAATTTACTGCTAGTGGCTTAAAATGATTCAGTTCTGGCAGCTGTCTACCCGTCAGGATAAAAATAAAAACGAAGTAGCTCAGTAAACTGTGTAAGTGCCGGGAAGGTTCTACACTTTTGTTAGAATCAGCAGAAGAGTCGTATTTTACGCAGACTGAGTGAGAATGGGACAAGGGGATGCCATACATACAAAGTTTTCTGGGAAGTATTTAATGGGTATTCTGCTGCTGTTTTCCCACCAGTAGCCTATAGAATGTGATGCTTGTTAAATGTGGTCTGTTATTACACCCCCCACCATTTATTTTGTTTCATATATTCCTGTGCTGCTTTATCTACTAATATTTCCACTACTTTTTTTTTTCATATGTCCAACTTGTCCTCCAGATGTGTGTGCACTTGCATGTAATAGAATGTGTACTTCTGTCCTCTACATACTATCACTGTCTATTTGCAACATCTTTCACAGTAATTCACTCTACCGTGTAGTCATCACTGTGCCACCTGCATGCCCTTTGAAGGGATCTGCACCATCCTCTCTCATCTGGCTTTTTCTTCATCATGTCCTTCCTTCTTATTAGCAAATACTATGCTGTCAGTCTGAAGACTGTTACAGTCCTACCCAATAACCAGAGGTCAGAATCAAACCCTGTACCTTGTATGTCTAAGGGAAAGACCTTAACCATTGTGCCAGCCCCTTCAAGCCCGCTTGCTCCTCCTCCTCCTCCTCCTCCTCTTCTGGCTTTCTTTTGCACTTTAATGTCTCCTGTGTGCAAGGGAGGACAACAACAGAACTGCCACCACAACTTGACCACCCAACCAGACAGTGAAGCCAGTGTACTATGTTCCCATTTACACACACTGCATAGCTTGCCAAACCTACACCTTGTACAGAGATACGTACAAGCATGCACAATAAGCAAGCACAAAAAAATCATTGTGATATACAGCAAGAACACTGTAGTAGGACAACTCAAATAGTGTTTTGGTATTGCTGTTAAAATAGATGGCACAATGCAGAGATTAAGAATACCCTTCCCCCCACTGTTAGAATTGTACATCAAATCTGACCATTGCACACTGGTGGTAGAAACAATGTTAAGCAAGATAAATATGGACAGTAAATGTTTCTGAAATAATATGAACAGTAAATGTTAATGCACATTATACAATGTTCATCATCTAATTATTTTAAAGAAGAAAACTTGATGTGAAGTATGAAAATAGTGCACTTTTTAAAAGTAGGCCACCATGGCTTTTGCAGAGACCGTCTTCCTTTTGTGAAAAATCAAGTCCTAGGCAAATTTTATATTCACACACAATCTCAGCCAGCCCACTCGGATAATCTTGCGACACTGAAGAATGTAAATTATTATTGATCAGGCTTCAGCAGTGAAAAGGTTCTCTGTCTTGTAGCCATGGTTACAGGTATGCTTAGTAGTACACATATTGCCAAGTTCAGATTTACGCAGAGCTGTAGCAAATTTTGCCAATAAATATAATCTAAACATCCAGTAGTTTGACAGATGCATCGACGGGCAGACATCTTGTACCTTAGTGTACCTTTAGACTCAAGTGAACAGTTTGAGTCACTCATTTCATTCAGTATTTTTCCATTTTTATCCTTCACCATTTTCGTACGGTTAAGAAAAAAATCCAACTGGACTGAAAAAAAAAAACTGTTAAAATGTATTCCTGAGTTTTACTGCAGTATATGTGAAAGTGTGATTTCATCAGGATGTTGTTAAGCCTTTTCCTTGTCCCTGTCTATACAGAAGGACAGCACTGTTTCCGTTCCTTCTGTCCTGCCCTTTGCAGTGATGTGGACTAATGTGAATCAAATTGTATTCTTGTAGGCACTGGACTATTTCATCTTTCTCCTCTGTTTAAATTCTTCCAGCATTGCTTTGTGACTTTGAAACATTGCTTACTTGAGTATGTGGAGTAAAACGTATTATGTGACAACACAATGGCTCTGTGGTAATATTTCTGCCTTGCAGCACTAGGGTCTGTCCTGACCGCCGGTTGCTGTGCAAAGTTAGTGTGTTCTTCCTGTGTCTGCAGGCTTTTTCCTCAGAGTACTCCAGGTTCCTCCCTCCCTTTATGCATTTAATGGTTGGTTGGCTACATTAAATTCCATATAAATTAATAAAGACGTGTATGTATGTTCATTTTATATATATATATATATATATATATATATATATATATATATATATATGCACATACCTATTTCTCTCTATGTATATTTGTGTGTGTGTGTATATATATATATATATATATATATATATATATATATATATATATATATATATATATATATATATATAGAGGTGTACTACGTTGATTGAAAAGGAAATTACTAAGATCACTTCACTGAAAACTCACTTGACTGAAACTCATTTCATTGAAAGTCATGAATGGCCTTTTCCACACTGTAGTGCGACCCTGGAGTTAGTATATAAAGTAAGGGGGGGGGTGTGGAGGGCACAGCTCCCCACATTGGGGGGTGTGGGAGACAAGGCCCCTCACATATCTTGGTTATATATTCTCTTTTGAAACAGTTATTTATTGTACTTGTAAGTATCACTGTGTGTAGTTTAAAATGTTTATAATATGTGGGGGGCTATGCCCCCCCCACCTTACTTTATATACAAACTCCAGGGACGCACTACAGTGGGGAAAAGGCCATTCATGACTTTCAAAGAAATGACTTTCAAAGACATGAGCTTTCAGTGAAGTGGTCCTAGTAATTTCATTTTCAGTCAAGTGAATTTTAAATCAACCGTAGTGTGTGTGTGTGTGTGTGTGTGTGTGTGTGTGTGTATATATATATATATATATATATATATATATATATATATATATATATATATATATAGATAGATATAGATAGATAGATATAGATATATATATATATAGATATGCTATATATATATATATATATATATATATATATATATATATATATATAGATAGATAGATAGATATATGTGTGTGTCTGTCTCATAACTCATGGGGTAGACAGTTCTGTGTGGCCTATCACATGGTAGTGCATTTGCATTATGAACTCTTAATGAACTTGTATTCTACAGTATGTTTCTCCCATTCCTTCCAGTTCCTTCTGATTGCCATTTTTGCGATAATGGCCTTTAGTTTCTCTTTTGTCATATGCATCTTTTGCTTGCTAGTCGTGCTCTCAATTTTTACAAGTAATTCAGATTAATCAGTAAAATCCTCATTGTTTGGTTGATGCATCACCTGTAGTACAAAAAAGCAAGCTTTTACTGTGCTAAGTAGTAAATGGGGCTAGTTATATTAAACAGGAGCTCTGAGTACAGAGGGAAAGAATTGCATGCATGTCATGGCTGATGGGGAAGGGCAATGCTGTGTAACTCCCATGTCATCTAAAGGAAGGGAACTGTTTAAGTCAGTAATGTTTTTGACTTTGCATTCAAGTAGTTATTTGGGGAAATGCTGCTTTCAAACAAATACCAGTCACAGCTGAAGAACAAAAAAGATGGAACCATGCAGGGAAGGAGAGGAGTGAAGGAGCCTCTTCCCTGGCTGGGTAGGTGGGCAGGCAGGGTGGATAGCAGGCTACTTGTGAGTACAAGAGGGAGTGTGATTTGTTTAGAGGAGATCGAGGAAATCACTTTCCATTCTTGAGGGGGAGGAGGTGTGGCTGCTTGCTGGTAATGCCCTTTGCGAAAGTGAGGGTCAACCAGCTTGGATAGCCTATTACATATCCTCACTTTAGCTTCACGGTGAACTGTAGAGCTAAATGAAGAAACATCCAGACCATCTCAGTGGCTATGTAAGAGCTGACCCTCTCAGTTGGGGAACCAGTGGGATGATTGGTCAGGAGGGGGCTGATGGTTGCTAGGCAGTGGGAGCAAGAACTGAAAAAGAGAGGAAAAAAATAAGCAAATTTAAAAACACTGATATTTTTGCGTAGTATGATAGCTATAGTACATGCCAAGGGCAGGAGTCATGCTGGGATTTGCTTCCTTCTGACCTATGCATTGCATCTCTTGAGACCAAACATTGAGTAAAACCCTGTATAATTCCCACCTTTGGTGGCTATATTTTGCTTATTGGAGATTGCCTCGAGTTTTCCATGGTAATTGCATGCATATGAGCAGCAGACGTGGAATGCAGTGTTGCAGTGGAAAAGAGCAAAGAAGTTCTACTTACTGAACTGAAAACAGTCATATGCAGAAAGGCTAGACACGTACCATAATTTGCCGTCTGCCACATTCACTTGGAATGGGACCATTATGAATAACCTTTTCTCGTTTAATGGGCACAAGATTATTCAAGTAAAGACTTTGGGAATTTGGCAGCAACACTGTCAAGGTGGAAAAACATAAAAGCCCTCCCTGCACCCCCCCCCCCCGATGTGGAGTCAAGCCCACACATCTCTGAACTCCAAAATTCCAGAAACTTGGAGAAGAGTGACAAAATGAGGAAAATGCAACTCCACTTTTCGTCCTTCATGTTTAACCAGTGTGACAGGATGCCATTGATCACCTGCAGTGACATTGTCACTAGCAGTTGATTGACACTGAAGAGCTTCCACTTGGAGCATGGTATGTTATTGGCAATTGCACTGCAAACGTATGCAAGTTGGCGCAGAGCATTAGCAGCACACTGAAGTGATTGTGTGATGTATGTTACAGTTTTTAATTATGTATGCAGCATACATCTTTGACTGCATATCCCCTTCCTGGTCTAAATAGAACTTTTATATCAGCCTAGCTGCACGGGTTTGAATGCATTATACATGGTTGTAGTACAGTTAATTAATCATTTTTTAACTTAATTTATTATTTTGTAAGCAACCCTAGAACCTTTTGAATGGTTTATGCAAGTTACAAACTTTTTGCATTTATGATGTATTGGAACACTGAGCTGCATTAGTGGAAACTAAGGAAGGTCTTTACCCTTTGTTCATTTACATTTTTACTTCTGCCTGTCTGAATATCCACAGATCTCTATACTGTGATGTCCTTCCATTAACTGTTGTATTCTTCACCTAAGGGATCTGCTGACAAGGATAGCCCAACATATGGGCATTATACCAAAGTTTTTGCCACCAGTCCAAACAACATTCTCATATGTCAGTCTGAATGCCCTTCTGTGCTGGTTACCAAGCTATTTTCAGATACGTTCCCCATTGGGGTTTTTTTTTTTTTTTTTTTTTTGTTGTTGCTGTTGTATGGTGATGTGTTCATGTCATCCAGAAAGGGAAAATGTCAATGGAGGAGGCAGATTCCCCAAAAAGACAGTCATGACCAGTGTATTTTTTTGCTTTGGTGCTTCCCATGATCATATACTGTGTTCTCTCTGCCAGGTGTTTGTGCATAATCCCCTACGTAGCTGCCTCTCCTCTGTCCACATGTCTTGAGAACCAACGACTTAAGCTTTTGGCTCAGGATGCTATGGGCAGAATCCTCCCTTCCCAGTGGCGAGCTGTCTGCCAAGAAGAAGGCCAAAAATGTTAAGCCCAATTCATTTGCTTTCCAGCCTCCACCAGAAGTCTCTCTACAAGCTAATGAAATCCCTGAGGACTGTCTGGTGCTTGCTTCAGATTCTGCTGTGACTGTGTTGGAGACTAGCATATATCTGATTTCTTGGAGGCTTTTCCAATATTTGCACCTGACTTTGAGAGGGAACCTCAGCTGAGAGACTGAGGGGGAATCCTCAGATTTTAGTGAGGGAGGAAATTCCTACTACCATTGGGTTGCATCAGGCGTCTGATTCTGAGGACATTTCTAGCAGATATCCTACAGAAAAAGAGACCAAAGACTAAGCACATCGGCTCTCCCTCTTGTTCTGTCTGCACTTTTGGAGATTTGTTCTGCAGATTCTGTAGCTAACTCACACCCTTGTGCCATATAAGTTCTGCAGGTGCCTGAGGACTGTAAATTTCTTTATAGGTGCCCTTCTGCTGATCACTTTGCTTGTATTAGCTTCTCATGCACTGTCTAATTTTTGCCATCCACTAAGCTCCTTCCTTCTTAAAAAGATAGTCGAGCTATGGAAAGTTTGGGCAAGAAAGTTTGTACTGCTGCCTCCTTGCCCTTTAGAGCCATTAATTACCAGACTTACTTGACCAGATATGTTTTGGCCCTCCTTTCCAAAGTTTCTAAGGTGGTATCTGACCACCTGATTCTGAAGGGAAGGCTTCTGCTCTCTCCTTGTTAGGGTCCACTTCTCAAGTTGCCCTTTCCTCAATAAAATGCAGCTATGGTGCAGCTGATGCCTTTTCCAGGTCTGCTGCCTTTGGTTCAGTGATGAGGTGTTATTCCTGCCGTCACCTTCAGGCTTTGCCTGATAATATCAAGGCCAAATTTTGGATCTTCTGGATAACAAAATTCTTTTTGGAATTGCTGCTGCTGACTTAAGCCTATTCAGGGTAAGGCCTTGCAGAAACCTAAGCACATTTTTGTTTTCCATATTCCCAGTTTTCAGAGGAACTTTCCTTCCAAGTCTCCCTTTGTTAGTAGACTGATTTGCCCCAATGCTAAGGGTAAAAAGAGTTCTAAACCTGTTCCTCCTGCAAAGTCTACAGAGACTTCCTCCTCCCGGAAACATCCATTTCAGGATAAGCCTGGTTCTGTTTGACATTTTGCCTTCCCTTCCCCTCAGCTAGGCCAACATTGCTCTTCTAAGTTGGCATTAAATCACCTCAGATTTTTGGGTTCTGTCAATTATCCATCAGGAATATTTCATGATTTGGATATCTTTCTCCCTTTTCAGGCATTTCTCAACATCCTCAAACAGCTTCCTCATTTCCAGAGGTTCTGCCATCTCTTTTGGATCAGAGCACCACTCCGTGTTCTTTTGACACAGGTGGGGAAGGGGTTTTACTCCAGGATGTCTTTGGCTCCCCTGGAGGAGAGTACATGGACACCAATTTTGGATCTTTTCCTGCTCAACACCTCTGTCAAGAGCCATTCTTTCCAATGTTGTCTCTTTAAAGGTTTCCTTTTCTGCTTCCCAAGGCCTTTCAGATGTCTCTGGATCTCAAGAATGCATACCTTCTCATCTCCATTTATCCTCTTCTCAGGGAATTTTCTACATTTCTCTTCTTTGCAATTTTCAGTTCTTTGCTTTGTACTTTGGCCTTTCTGCTTTGCCAGGGTTATTCGCCAAATGTTTTGCTCCTGTCATTGTTTTTTTTGCAGGCTTCAAGGTGTGCATATCTTTCCCTATCCAAACAATCTGATTGATTATACAAGGTTCTTCTCCCAGCAGTCTGTTACAGGTTGTTAAGTTCACCACTTGCCTTTTACACAGTCTGGTGATTACTATAAACCTCCAGAAATCAGTTCCAATGCCTTCCCAGGATTGTTTTCCTTGGATGCAAGCTTCAGACCATTCCCATGCTGATGTGTCTTCCTGCCCTTAAGGTTCTGTCTCCGACCACCTTTTTCCAGTTTGTTCTTCCTCTGTCTTTAGTCACGGCCAGGGAATTTCTCGGGGTTCTGGGTTTTATGGTTTCCACCATTCCCATCTCCCTCTTGCCAGGCTTCAAATGAGAAAATTTCAGTGGTACCTCAAATTGGTGCGACTTCAACATCGCCAGCCACTGGAATTCTTATTCCTTTTTTCCCGTTTCAAGCTTGAGCTTCAGTGGTGGATTCATCAACTCTTTCTCAGTCCAGGGCTTCCCTTTCAAGCTCAGGTTCCCACTCAGATTTTTACAGATGTCTCGTGACATCCCTGATATGGGCCAGTAATCACAGAGTATCAATCACCACACACACCAGTAAGGGATGTTCACTTGGAACAGAAATAGATACATTATATAGCACAGTTTCCCTTAGCACACAGAGAACACACTTCCGTCCTGGGGCTGGGTTTCCCTTTTTCTCACCCGGCCCCAAATAACCACAGCTGTAGAGCTGAGTCCTCAGCTGAGTGTTCCAACCAAAGGCCTTCACCACCCTTTCTGTGAAACCAATGCTCTGTGTCCCTGCTCTAAGTAGCTGACACATACAGACACTTTCAGATTTGATTTTCTCACACACACACACACACACACACACACACACACACACACACACCCCTACCTGGGAAAGGCTGGCACAGATTTACCAGCTGTGCCCTCTCTTCCCAGACTGTAAGGTAGATACTGCCACCAGAACACTCCAAAGTCAGCTACTCTAAGGGTCTTACAAGAGTACTGAATTGTACTGAGAAAAATTAATACCAACACAAATGGTAGTGTTAGGCCAATGCAGCAAGGCTTTCAAGAGCAGCCACAGTGTTGCCAATTAAATATAAGTACTCTAAAAGGTTAAAATATTCTGTAAAAGACTAGCTGCGATGAAAAGTTTAAATATATTTAATAACCGATAATAAACGAACATGCAAATAAATAATAAATATCTATTTATAGTAAACACCAGAGTTTGAATCACAGGAAATATTAAAAATAACGCAGACTGAGAGAATCACACAGATACAGAAAAACAATACTTCATTAATCTCACCATATTTTCCCAACTGATCTAAAGAATTGCTGTCCCCTAGTTCACTTACTAGCGCAAGGTAAGATTAAGTGTGGCCGAGTGCTCCTTTCTTTGTCAGGTTTCACAAACAGACTGCTGAGAGCCAAGTGACATCTCTAATAAATATGATTTCAGTACTGGCTATAGAATGACATCACATCTGGTCATCTGACACTACCCCGTTTTAGACTGAACCAGAATCTAGCATACATGTATCATAATACACACACGCACAGCTTTGCTAAGATGTGTTCTAGCATCTGGAAGCCAAAAAACTAATTCAAAAACTGCCACACTTCCAGGGTAGCAATTAATTCACCCATAAGGACAATACAGTAGGATTTCTAGTCCTGGTTTTCACAGACATTTTGTTTCTGCCTGCAATAAGAACTGTAAGATACAATCTTTATGGCCTACCAGGCAATTTAATTACAGACTATTTTTCAAAGGCAGCTGGACTGAGATTAACCTCTTCTCTTCCAGTATCCTCTGTTACAATACATCTGTTTCAAACAGTTACAATACGCTGTGACATACAGGTATATTTCTTTTCTGTCCATCAGGACCCACTGTTGGTACATTTTCAACACAAGTACCTGTACAAATCAGTTTGATATACAAATGACATATAATTCTTTACAAAACTCCAGCTAGCCATGCTGACATATGTTACAAATCCATTGCCCTACTCCTGCTAGCATAGCTGACTCTACCTCACATTGCCACACCTTGGACCAAGGGTAGGGTACATCTTGTTGCCTCCTAAAGGTTCAAGGTCTCTGGCCTCCTTATCAGAGGTCAGATGTTATCAGTATGAAAGAGATGAGAGCTCTGCTTTTGGCTCTTCAAGCTTTTCATTCCCTGTTTCATCCCAGGCCCCTCAAAGTCTTCACTGACATTACCACAGTGATGTGGTATGTCAACAAGCAGGAGGACATGGGGTCCTATCTCCATTGCAGACTGGCTCTTCAGGTGTGGGATCTAGCTATCCAGTATCAAGTGACTCTTCAAGCAGTTTACATTCCTTCAGAGTACAATCTAGTGGCAGGTTCTTTAAGCAGGTACAGACTAACACAAGCTCATGAATGAATGCTTTACAGAGATGTGTTCCTGGGCATTGTCCATTGGTGGAGTATTCCTCAGATAGATCTCTTAACGTCTCTAAACAGGCAACTTCCTCTATTCTGGTCCAGAGTCTCAAGTCCTCTGACTTGAAAGTGGACGCCATGTCTTTTCTTTGGAAGGAGATATTTCTATACAGTTTCCCATTGCTTCATCTGGTGTCACAGGTTCTGCACAAAATCAATGTTGACTCCCTTTTGGCCTTGACAGCATTGGTTCCCCCTTCTCTCTCCTTTGGTCAGAGGCAGCTAATCACAGGTTATCTCAACAGATGGATCTTCTCACACAAGAAAAAGAATCTGTCTATCCTCAACTGTCCACTCTTCAGCTGACAGTGTGGGTGATGGGGTTTTGATTCCTTTCCTATATGTCCAAATGAAAGAGGTTTTCTATCTTGTGCATGTCTCACCATCAAGATCCCCTGTCTGTGGAGGGTCTTCTGGTTAATTCTTATTTGTGTGATCTGCTCCATGCTGGGTTGGCATATTCTTACGTTAAAGCTCACCCGTCAGCAATTTGCTTGTCTGCAACTTTATCCTCCTCTGGCCTATAGGTTTGAGGTCAAGCAGTTTCTTAGTCATCCTTTGTATCCAGCCTCTCAGGAAGTCTGTTATGTCTTCTTGAGACCTCAATTTTGTACTTGAAAAAAGTGTCTCATGCCCCTTTTGAGCCTCTCTTCATCTTCTTTACAACATTATACTTGGACGACTTTTCATTTGCTTCTTACATTTGCCAACTGTGTGTCTGAACTTCAGGCTGTCATAGCTAATGCTCCTGATTTAGTTTTTACAGAGACAGGGGAACTTTTCATAATAATCCTCCTTTTATGCGCAGGTTGGAGAATGAGTTGTCCCTTTATCAGTCTATTCATCTTTCTTTCATTTTTCCTTCTCTGTAGTCTGCCAGGGAGAATGTTGTTCACACCTTTGATTTGCTTAGACAGCTCAGATATTATTTGAATACAACTAAAATTATTCATAAATCTGAGCAGCTTTTTGTTTCTTTTCATCCCCGGACTTAGGATTCGTCTGTTCTGTTTCTAAACAAACCATCTCCTCCTGGATTTTTAAGGCTGTTTTCTTTTGTTATTCTTTTCATGGTAAATTTGTCTCTTCATTTATAAGGGCACATTTTTATTAGACCAGATGCCTTCTCTGGTGCCATATACCAGTTCTAACCTTGTGATTGCTACTTGGTCCTCTGTTCATGCATTCACTAAACATTACAAGTTGGATTTTATTTCCAAGGCCAGAGCAGCCTTTGCCAGAGTGATTCTGCATGGGTTTGTAGAAGGTTCCTCCATGCCATCCTTGTTTCAGGCTTTCTCTTGAGCTGTTGTACTCTACCTTAGGTGAAGAATACTGCAACAGTGATATGGAAGGACATAGTACAGATGTTCATCGTGCATACAGCTGCAGTCATAACAGATGGGTTCTCCTGCCGTCAGGTGGGTCCTCGGTCGGCCGAAGTCCAAAGTCTAGGTTCGGCGTCGGTTGACGTCGCTTCCTCCCTGACGTCAGTGCAACAGGGATATAAAAGAACCAGCCGTCGCCAATTTCTTCAGTCTTTCTTACCGCGCGGTGCCCGAAGCAGAAGCAGTTCGCAAGTGCCGGTCGGCCAGCTCCTGAGATTACTAATATTTTTCAACCGAAGTCGTCTTGAAAGCTAAGTACCCCGTTGGGGAAACTTTTCTTGCCTCAGACCGATGTCAAACAAAGTTAATAATTGCATTTCATGTGGGAAGCAAATACCGCGTAAGGATTTTCATTCCCTCTGCATTCCTTGCTTAGGCCCAGACCACGACGTCTTGGTCTGTAGTTTTTGTGCTACATTCAACAGACGCACTATCAAGCATCGGGCGGAGTTCGCCCAACACTTTTTTGGCAAAAAATTTAATTACATTATGTCGTCGGATACTCCGACTCCAGTTTTGAGTAAAAGACGCAAAGATAAGGACCGACATACAAGGTCCGCGGCTTCTACCGACACCACACCAAAGCTGACTTCAGGTGGTCCGGTTCTCAGTGAGGTGCCTACGCAGCCCCTGACTACCGACGACGCTTCAATGGCGGTGTCTACTGTGCCCGAGGTCGCAGGCTCTTCAGCCCACACCCCGACTACAGATACCGAAGCCACTCTTGGCGGTGAAACTCAGAGTTTAGACAGGTCTGCCACCTCTCAAGGTGTCTTCAGGCCTTCCTCTTCTTTTTCCATCAAGGCTTTCACTAAGTCTAAAGCAGCCATGCATACTAAAAGACAAGCTTCACAGGGCCCTTCTCAAGGCCCCATGCCTAAAAAGCAGATGCTCAAAATGGCTGAGGATTTGATTACTCTTATCAGGGGTTCTCAAACCCCCCCGGACAAAAGGCCCAGAGTGGAGGAAGAATCCCCCTCCTCGGACCAGGCCTCCATTATTTCAGAACATTCTGATGACCAGGAACATTCATACTCCCTTTTTGAAGATTCTGATGCAGAGGAGTCCATTCCCTCTGTCTCCCCCCCTGAGGATTACTCTTTTGGGGAAACCTTGCATACCTTGAGGGAACACTTCCACTGGGAAGGCCAAGAGTACTCAGACTCCAAGAAAAGGCTTGGGGATTTTCTCTTGCTCCCTCAGCACAGGCCTCTGGCTATACCTCCTGTCTTAGACATTCTAGAAGATGTGTATTCGGAGGCCTGCCTTAACCCAGACTCTTTACCTCCAGCCACAGTCAAGCCTGAGAGGTATTACCGGGTTCCTGACTCTCACCAATTCCTATACAAAAGCCATGCGGCTGACTCAGAAACTATCTCACAGGGCCCCAAGGGAATTAAGGCCTCCACTGCTAAAAATCCATTACCTTCAGAGAGAGATTCCAGAGCTTTAGAAAGGTGGGGGGAAAAAGGTATACACCTCGGCCACCTTAACCATGAGGGCATTAAATAAATGCATTCCTTGCATGAGAAGAAGGAATGCGTTACACATCCCGTACGGCTGTAGCTGCCCGTCCATAGATTATAGTTGCAGCAGCTGTGCTTTTTAGCCAATTTGCACTACGGCAAAGTGCTGCTGATGCAGCCGTTTGGTTTCGGCGATGTAGCTCGCAGGGAAATATCTTGTGAGCAACACACCAGAATCCCTCCCAACTACATCCAGAAACTGAACTACTGCAGTATCGTTGCATCAGTCTAAGTAGGTATTATTTTGTCTGTTGTACTCCAGAATGACCTGATGGGAGCAACCATACTGATGTAGTTTTGTGTAATAGTCAACATTTTTGCTTCCCTGGTGTAATACAGGGGCAATGTAGTGCAGTGTACTTAAGGGTCTATATTATGTGATCGAAACTTTAGGCTCGATCACTAAATGTCGAAAACACAAAACTGCGAACGTCAGTTTCCTCGCAAGGAAGCAATTTTTTGGCTTTTATGTGGATTTTTGCCCTTGTACAGCGTGGAGCGATTTCTGAGTTTGGTATATTTAGTTAGGGGGGCTGTCCAACTTAATTTGTGCTTGTTTTTGTTGGGACTAAGGCATTGATGTTCATAGTGCATACAGCTGCAGTAATCACAGATGGGTTCTCTGCCGTCAGGCGGGTCCTCGGTCGGCCGAATTCCAAAGTCTTAGTCCGGCGTCAGTTGTCGTCGCTCTCTTCCCTGACGTCAGTGCGACAGAGGTATATAAGACACAGCCGACGCAATATTCTTTGGTCTTTTTTGCCGCGCAGTGCCCGAAGCAGTTCGCAAGTGCCGGTCGGCCAGCTCCTGAATTTACGAAAAATTGGAAACCGAAGTCTTCATTAAAGCTAAGTACCCCGTTGGGGAAATTTTTCTTGCCTCAGACCGATGTCAGAAAAAGTTAACAATTGTATTTCTTGTGGGAAGCAAATACCGCATAAGGATTTCCATTCCCTCTGCATACCTTGTTTAGGCCCAGACCACGACGTCTCGGGCTGTCGCTTTTGCGCTACTTTCAATAAGCGCACTATTAAGCGTCGGGCGGAGTTCGCCCAACACTTTTTCGGTAAAGCCTTTGATTATAAAATGTCGTCGGAGACTCCGACTACCGTTTTGTCCAAAAAACGCAAGGACAAAGACTGACATGCGAGGTCTGCGTTCCCCACCGACACCACGCCAAAACAGGCTACACGTGGTCCAGTTCTCAGCGAGACGCCTATGCAGTCCCTGACTACCGACGACACTTCTTTGGCGGGGTCTTCTGTAACCAAGACCGCAGGTACCTCGGCCCATACCCAGACTACAACCACCGAAGCCACTGTGAGCATTGAGCCTCCTAATGTGGATAGGTCCACTTCCACCCATGGTGTTTTTAGACCCTCATCTTCCTTTTCAATTAAGGCCTTTACTAAGTCTAAATCAGCCAGGCATCCCAAGAGGCTTGTTGCACAGGGCCCATCTCCAGGCCCCATGCCTAAAAAGCAGATGCTTAAAATGGCTGAGGATTTAATTACTCTTATCAGGGGTTCCCAACCCCCTCCAGACAAGAGACCCAGAGTGGAGGAAGATTCTCCCTCTTCGGATCAGGGCTCCATTTTTTCAGATCATTCTGATGTAAAGGAACACTCTTTCTCCCCTTTTGAAGATTCTGATGCGGAGCAGTCCATTCCCTCTGTATCTCCTCCTGAGGATTTTTCTTTTGGGGAAACCTTGCACACCTTGAGGGAACACTTCCATTGGGAAGGCCAAGACTTTTCTGATTCCAAGAAAAGACTTGGGGAATTTCTTTTGTTACCTCAACACAGACCTCTGGCTATTCCTCCTGTTTTGGACGTACTGGATGATGTTTATTCGGAGGCTTGCCTTAGTCCGGATTCCCTGCCTCCTGCCCCAGTCAAGCCTGATAGGTACTACAGAGTTCCTAACTCTCACCAATTTCTGTACAAAAGCCATAATGCTGACCTTGAAACCATTTCTCAAGGCCCCAAGGGAATAAAGGCCTCTACTGCTAAGAATCCACTACCTTCCGAAAGAGAGTCTAGATCCTTAGAAAGGTGGGGGGAAAAGGTGTATACCTCTGCCACCCTAGCCACGAGGGCCTTAAATTGTCAGTTTCATATGCTTAAATATCAGCAGTTTCTGTTATCACAATTAAGAAATAAAATGTCTCAACCTGAACAGCCAGATTTGAAGGAGTTGCAGGATATGATGCATAGTGCAGAACAAGTGAGTAAACACACCTTACAATGTGGCTATGATACCCTAGAGGCCTCAAGTAGAGCTGCTGTTACAGGATCAGTTATTCGTAGACATGCATGGCTTAGGGAACAAATTTTGCCTGATCTTGTGAAAGCTAAACTGTTAGATGCTCCTTTACAAAAGGATGTGCTATTTGGTACTAATGCTGAGGAGATACTACGGAAAATGGAAGAAAAAGCCAAATCTATGCAATCTGTCAAAGCTTTTCTGCAGGTTCAACCACCACGTTTTAGCAGAAATTGGCCTTCTAAAAACTGGTCATTTCCAGCCACGGACAAGCCCCAAAGAGGTAGATACAGGCGCTCAAGGGGCAGAGGACAATCACAAGGATCATATAGAGGCAGGCAGTGGCAAACTCCAGCACCAAGAGGTGGCGAAGACAGTGCACAACAATATAGGAAACAAACCCAATGACTTCCTCCTTTCCACGCCAAGCAAGTCTCAGATGGCAGCACCTTTGGGAGGAAAGCTGGCATTATTTACAAGAAATTAGCATATTGTCACAACAGACAAATGGATCCTGGATGTTATAGACAGAGGCTACAGATTTCATTTTCTCACACTACCCAAAAATGAGAGGCATGCCAAACCTGCCACACAATCAAAGGGCAGAGGCACAGCTACAAATTTCAAAGCTCATAGACATGAAAGCTATTCAAGAGGTACCTACTCACAAACAAGGCCAAGGTTTTTATTCCAGGCTATTTCTGGTACCAAGGAAAGGAACCCACTGGAGACCCATTTTGGACTTATCCATCCTAAACACATTCTTACTCGTACCAAAATTCAAGATGCTCACATTACAGCAGCTTCTTCCCATGCTGGGCAAGGAGTTGTGGCTGGTAACATTGGGCCTCAAGGAGGCATACCTGCATGTCCCAATCAGACAAAGTTGCAGAAGATACCTCAGATTTCTTGCAGGTTCAATCCCCTATCAAATCTCTGCATTGCCCTTTGGCTTATCTACTGCACCCAGAGTATTCACGAAATGCCTGGCATCAGTAATTGCCTACTGCAGACTTCAAGGGATACAAATTTACCCTTATTTGGACGACTGCCTGATCCAAGCGGACAGCAAGCACATACTTCTGGATCATCTGGCTTATGCAACACGGTTACTGAACTCTCTGGGATACACAATCAACAAAGAGAAATCCAGACTAACACCATCTCAGAAAATAATTTTCCTGGGTGCCAACTTGGACACAAACACCCAGATGGCCTATCTTACGCCAGAAAAACAGGGGCAACTAACTCAGTACTTCAAAATGCTAGTAAATTGTACCAGGCTTACTGCAAGGAAAATCCTGCAGGCTCTGGGCTTCATGGCATCTTGCATTCTTTTAATCCCATGTGCAAAGTTGCATATGAGGAAACTTCAGTGGTACCTAAAAAACCTATGGTTTCAACACAGCCACAGTTTAGAAACAACAATACCAATAATTCCATGTTTGCAAAAGGAATTCCTATGGTGGGCCCAAGCATGTCAAACAAACACAGGTCTCCCATTCTGCAAGCCTCAAGCAAATCAAGTCATCACAACAGACGCCTCAGATTACGCCTGGGGGGCGCACATGACAGACAGGTGCATTCAGGGCAAATGGTCCCAAAAAGAAAAGCACCTTCACATCAATCAAAAAGAAATGCTAGCAGTGATAAATGCAATTACAGCTTTCAAGGACCTCCTGCATCCAGGACAATTATTGATAAGAACAGACAACACCACAGTAATGTGGTACATAAACAAACAAGGAGGAACACATTCATACCCCCTGTGCAGACAAGCCATGACACTTTGGAACTTGGCTCTGGAATGGCAAATCGAACTTCAAGCACAGTACTTGCCAGGTTTGGAAAACATGCTGGCAGACAATCTAAGCAGAAATATGTCAGATCCACACGAATAGAAGTTGCATCCTCAAGTGTTTACAAAAATAATCCAAGCGTGAGGGAGGCCAGACATAGATCTCTTCACCTCCCACAGGAATTATCAATTGGAAAAGTTTTGTTCAAGGACCTTTCATCCAAAGGCCTGGAGAGTGGACGCCCTTTCATTCAGTTGGACAGCATTGACAGTTTACGCTTTTCCACCTCTGCCTCTTCTGCCCAAGGTGCTCTTGAAAGCAAGAACAGACGGACCGAAGATGATATTGATTGCTCCAGACTGGCCGAGGCAACACTGGTATCCACTCCTGAGGAGCCTAACACATACTCCTCCCTGGCCCCTACCTCTAATGCCTCTTCTGTTGACTCAGCACAGCTACAAAACTCTTCACAGCCAGCTGAAAACACTCAATCTAGCGGCATGGAAAATTCCTTAACACCTCATCAGACACTACTCCCCAAAGAGGTGCAGGACATCATTTTGGAGGCCAGAAGGCCATCTACTAGAAAGGCTTACTCCGCAAAATGGAAACGGTTTTGCTCTTGGAATGAGAAAAAAGGCCAGGACCCTAGAAAACTGAATTTGCCTCAGGTACTACAGTATTTAGCTGAGTTGCTGAACAGTGGACTTTCATTTTCCTCCATAAAAATCCACGCCTCAGCCATTTCTGCAGAATTCAACACGGATCCACCCTTATTCTCTCACCCACTCTTAAGACAGTTACTCAGAGGGGCAAAAAATATAAGACCACCAAGGAAGCAACCTGTGCCAGCCTGGGATCTTAATTACATTTTAGAAAAATTAACATTGCCTCCTTTTGAACCAGCTGCCTCAACAGATTTGCAATATTTGTCCTGGAAAACAGCTTTCCTTCTTGCCATAACTTCAGCTCGTAGGGTTTCGGAACTACAAGCCCTTATGGCTGTGCAGCCCTTTCTCATCTTCCATCAGGACAGGGTTTCCCTTCGAACCAATCCATCATTTATGCCTAAAGTAGTATCCAGGGTAGCTTTAAATCAAGCCATACACTTACCTACCTTTTACCCTAATCCTCAAAACAAAGGAGAAAGGCTGCTACACTCCGTAGACATCCATAGACAGCTACGTTACTATTTAGACAGAACAAAGCCTTTCAGAAAATCAGAACAACTTTTTGTGTCCTATGCTGTAGGAGCTCAAGGAAAGCCAGTTACCAAACAGACAATTTCAAAATGGATAGGCCACTGCATACGGTTTTGTTAATCCTATCATGGAAAATCTGTCCCTACAGGCATCAGATCACACTCCACCAGGGCCACAGCTACCTCTACAGCCTTCCTCAGAGGAGTTCCTACCAAAGATATTTTGGAGGCAGCCACTTGGAGTTCTGTGCATACCTTCACAAAACACTACCATCTGCCTTTATATTCCAAAACTAGAGCAGGCTTTGCCACTGCTGTGTTGCAGGGCATTCTGGCTCACCCCAGTTCCACCGAGTGCCTACCACCCTGTGCGTAGCTCTGGGATTCTACCCATCTGTGATTACTGCAGCTGTATGCACGATGAACATAGTACAGTTTTGTACCTACCATAAATGTAGATGCTCGAGTGCTAATACAGCTGCAGTACAGATTTCCCTCCCTCCTTCCCCTCTTGGTAAAGGACTAGTGGCTAACCTAATTTTGCAACCTAATTTGGGGTTATCCTTCTATGATGTATTTGCTTGCAACTACTGTTTTTTGATTACATTGCATTGCTTGAATATATATATATATATAATTTATGTATTGCCTTCCTTCTGGGGGCACCTGACATCTGGGGCAAGAAAAGACTGAAGAATATGGCGTCGGCTGTGTCTTGTATACCCCTGTCGCACTGACGTCAGGGAAGAGAGCGACAACAACCGACGCCAGACCAAGACTTTGGAATTCGGCCGACCGAGGACCCGCCTGACGGCAGAGAACCCATTTGTGATTACTGCAACTGTATTAGCACTCGAACATCTACATTTATAGTAGGTACAAAACTGTACTTTTCCCTGCATGGAAACTGCCTTTTGCGGTTTTGCGTTTTGAATATTTAGTCATCAAGCTTTAGTTACTCTACTGACTAAAGCTTCAATCACGTAATATAGACACCTTATAAGAACATTTTCAGTGGTGTTCACTCTCCCCTGAGTAACCATGGCGGTGCTGTTATTTCCTATTTTAAAGGAAAGCTGTGCAAAGGAACTGGAATTTTTTTATTGTATGTTGATACTGTGGGCTGTATTAATACATTGGAATCTCTGTTAATTATTTATATTTTTGTTATGCTCCAAAATCTGTTACTGTTAACACAGTTTTTTATGTTGTGCCATGATGCAACATAGCCAAATAGATGCAGTAAATGAAGTATTTTTTTTCTACCGAGTCCTGTTTTGTGCGTCAAGACTTCCCCTACTGACATGATTTTTTTAACAGTGTAGTATATGTCACTATAATGCTACACAGAGTAGATGTTACAAATTAAGTGGTTTGCTGTTATATTTATTTACTGTGTCAGTGTTGTAAGTTACTGACTTCACAGACTGTCTAGAAATTGTTTCCTTTCCAGTGATTTATTTACTCTTGATGTCCGTTGATACTAAGCTTCTGTAAAGCCTTTTATGGTACTTAATACAGAGGGGGTAAGCTACGGGTGTTTTTAAATATTCATTGTTAGTTTCTTGGCAGTTTTCATTCCCTTTCCAACTTATTTAGGTGTTTTAATTTGCTACACAAATGTAGCACCTCTTAGTCGTTTGACTGAAATTTGTATTTTACAGAACTGGTAAGAAAGGCACAAAAACACTGTAATAAAAGTGAGTTGAGTTTGTGTTATGTTGTAATATAACTTATTCAATCTTTCATAAAGCCCCCCAGTGGCTAACCTTTGGAAAAAAGTTTCATTTTATCTAACTGTGCTTTAGTGACTGACCATGGCAGGATGCCATTTCAAGCTGTGAAAGTATAAGTATTGACTAACCAGTGAAAAGTACAAAAAGCTTGTTATCTTCTCTTTGTCATGCATGCGGAGACCATTTTTTTTTCTAAAACTTCAAGAAACCTGAATAAGAAAAAAGATGGGACCTTCATAATCTGTGGCAGGGAAAATGGAAATGCAGAAATTGAAAGGTGATGAAAGATTTCTAGCCCCTAAACTACATATAGATGATATAAGTAGGAACATAAGTCTGGGTTACATTTACGTACACTGGAGCATAGAGCTGTCCTTCAGAAATGCCTGATACTTTCACAATAAAAATTCTAAGAAATTTGCTGATCTCTCAAAAAATTGTTCATCTCTCAAAGTTATTTTGTGATATTATAGAGTACTTTCTTCTACTTGACTGAAGTTAATGTCATTTTGGTAAGCAATGTGTTTTCACAGTAAGGAAGTGAACAAGAGAGGGGGAGAAACAGTGTGTTGTTTATGTCTTTGTGGCAGCTGATTATCAGCACTCACTCGTTTTTTCCATGCAGACCTCTCAACTGTCCCTGTTATGGAGTATAGTTCCTATTTACAGGCTTGCTTTAACCCCTATACATGATCCTGTTTTTGGAGGCATGTTTCTGTTCTTAGGCTTCACACTATTTTTTGAATCGCTGACATCACTTGTGGTATTTGATGCTGTCTGGTACTTAGAAAACCATTCCACAAGTTGAAAAACATAACTAGTTGCACCGGTAATTTAAAGAAAGCAATACACATCTTGGATCTTTCTTTTTTCTGTAAACAAAAATAAATTGGCTTCTGTGGTAGAATTTTGCAGTACATAATATCTGCAAATTTTACACACACACTGATAACGTGCTTACATTTTTTCATATTTCCTTCCCCTCCTTTTGAGAAGGCGTGAGCTGGCATTAGCTGCATACTCCCCTGTTATCTCCTGTAGCACCCAAGATGCTAATCTGTTATGAAGCATAAACATTCAGATGTGCTTATTTTTGAATACAAAATTTGTTTTGGTATCTCTTATTTTTTTAATGGTTGTAATTACTTGTTAATCTTGTATTTTGGGTCAGAGATGTGTACAGTTTGTGAGATTTGTGTGTGTACTTTATTATATTGGATTGCTTTTGTTGACTGGGGTAGTCCAAGTGAGCTGTGGTAGCCCCTTTTCTTTTTTTTTTTTACTTCACTTTTTTTTTATTTTTTTTGTTTGTAAACAAATTATGATACAGTAAATTTAAATTACAATTCAAAATAAAAGAAAATAGTTAATAACTATAACAATATGTACAATATTTACAGGTGGTCCAATGAAAAGGATTAACCAACAAAGTTATAAAGAGGGATAATCCCATAGAACAAATATAACCTTTACTGGCATATATTCACATAAGTCCATCTTAGTTTATGACATTTCAATTTCATGTAGAAGAAATTATATCCTTTTGTAATGTGTCTATAAGTATTAAGATTTTATTCCAAGGATGGTCTGTCCAACGTCTGGGAAAAATTCTTTCTTCTTTGACTTTTATTTCTTTTTGTGCAGATTCCTTTAATAGAGATATGAAGTCTTAATAACTTGGAGGGACTGTGGATTTCCATTTTCTTGTTATACATTTTCTGGCTACAGCCAGAATAGACCATAGAAGTTATTGATCACTTTTACTCATAGTTACTGAGTCATCTACATTCAGAAAAATTAAAGATTTTGTTAGAACAAATTTGTCATTATAAATGGCTTGAAGAAATCTATTAATATCTTCCCAGAATTTTTTAATGCAATCATAAAACATATGTATCCAATCTGCCTCTCAGTTTAAAGTACATCTCCAGCATATGGGCTTTTGGATAGGGTCAAATTTGGCTATTTTATATGGTGTATAAAAGGCTCTATGTAAAAATTTCCATGTGAAGATTTTCCATATCTGAAAGTTTGAGGTTAGCTTAACTGACAACAAAAGGTCATTTATACCTTCAGGTGATAGATTTATTGTCAAGCCCTTTGTTAAAGTGTTCACAACATTTTGACCTATTTTGGTTTTATACACTATTAAAATTTTGTATAATTTAGATATAGAAATTAGCTTATGATTTCCATAAATCAATTCTTGCATATATTTTATGAATTTAGGTATAGTTTTAAAGTTTGAATCATTAATAATTCTACATAAATCACTTGCATATTGTAATATTTTTTGGAGTTCTATTCTGTCTATTTCAAATATACTAAACTCATTTATTACTTGTTGGGTGGTTAAAGTACTGTGATTATTCAAACATTGAAACCAGTAAATAAAGTTATTGGATTCCCAATTAATGAGTGTTTTTTCTTGGATTTTTTCTTTAAAATTCTTTGATGTTTTAAATGGTATTAAGAGTTCGAACCATAATTTTATGTCTGGATTTGTAATTATAAATTTTCTAAATAGATTATGAATATTATTCAAATATGATAAATTAGTGGGCTTTGTTGTTTTATTTTGTAAGCTATTACATAGTACATGCCAAAATATGTTATTATAATTCTCCAAATCCATATTTTTTAATATTTTGTTTTCATTTAAGAAAAAAGTTATATGTAAAATTTTCCATGCAGATGAATAATTTGGATTTACCCAATTTAGTATAAGTTTAATGATGGAAGCTTTAATATACGTTTCTGGGTCTGGAAATTTAATTCCTCCCAGGGTCTAATATGATGCGAGAAAGCAATTCTATTCTTTTTTGGATGCCAAAGAAAATCCATTAAAAGTTTCTGTATTGTTTTTATAACTTTTTTATCTGGTAAAATAGGGATTGCTAATGCTATATAGTTTGTTTGTGGTAGTAATATCATTTTTATTAACTGTAACCCATCTTCCAATTTTAACATTAATTTATTCCAGCTATTAACTTGTTTTTGAATTCAATTTTGGATTTTATTATAAATTAAAGTCATGGTAGTATCTATGTTCTCAGATATAAGAATTCCTAGATATTCTAGTGAAGAAACCTTTTCTCCAATTATTTGATATTTATTCAGATGTAAGTCATCTATTTTATTTAGAAGTATATGTTTTGATTTGGATTTACTGAAACAAAGACCTGAAATAGAAAAAAAATCTTCTACTTGTTTCTCTAATTCTTGTATGGACTCTTCATTTGGTTTTAAAGTCAGCAATATATCGTCAGCAAATAACATGATTTTAGAATTAAATTTATTGTAAAGTTAATTCCTTCTATTTTAGATCACTTCGTATTGCAGACGCAAATAATTCTATCGCCAGGGCAAACAGTATGGGAGACATAGGGCAACCTTGCTTAGAGCCTTTAGTTATTTTAAAAGCTTCCGAGGTAAAGGGGCCTAATTTTACATAAGCCAGGTTATCTTTATATATATTCTTTATTAAATTTATAAAGTTTAATGGGAATTCAAAAAGTTCCAAGATTTTAAATAGATATTTCCAGTTTACCGAATCAAATGCTTTCTCTATATCTAATGTGATTATAAGAGCTTCTGAATTATCTCTGTTCACAGCTTCTATAATGGTTAATATTCTCTGAATATTGTCATATGTGTGTCTTCCAAATATAAAGCCTGTTTGGTCTTCATTTATGACTTGAATCAGGGATTTCTTAATTCTATTTACTAAGACATAAAGATTTTATAATCATTATTAAGCAGAAAGATAGGTCTATATGAGCTACATTGGGATGGATCGTTTTTATCTTTTTTTTATAGGGGTAACTAGTGAATATTTCCAAGATGGTGGAGTAATAATTTGAGTTTGAATATCATTTAGCATGTTATGAAGTAGAGAAATTGCTGAATTTGGAAGAATTTTGTATAATTCCATTATTATTCCATCCATTCCTGGTGATTTGTTGTTTTTACTTACTTTAATTATATCTTTTATTTCTTTTATGGAGATATGCTTGTCCATTTCTACTTTTAATTGGTCAGGTAGTTTTTTTATTAAGGAATTGTTAAATTTCAGATCTGAAAATGAAATATTATTGTCATTATTTCCATAATGCTTAGCATAATAGAACTTAAAAGCTTCAAGAATATCATTCACATCAGAGACCTTTTTTTCCCTTTTCCTTCATGTATTATATTTATGATATTTTCTAATAACATCTTTAATCTTTAATTTTAAAGATTCTAACTCATTAAGTTATACACATAGCGATTATCGCTTTAATACAAAAACAAGAATAGATAAAATATTTGTCTCCTCTGATTTAAACAGTAGGATAACTAAATTTTCTATTATTCCATGTCCTCTCTCAGACCATAATGCCTTAATTCTTAAAGTACAAATTGATTTCAAAAGACTAAACATTGTAACTAGAATACCAGCTTATAGATCCGTCTTTTCAGGCTTGTTGGCTGTTGGTGAAGCACCCACCAAGAGGAGAAAACGCTGAGAGAAGAAGGGAGCCACTTTTGAGATTTTAAGTATTTTTTCTCTGTTTATTTGCCAAGTTTTTCTGCATAGTTGCCTAGTTTGAGCATTTTCTGGCTTGTTAAACTTGATTTCTGCATTAGTAGCTGTATTTAGAGCACAACCAAAAGCTGTTTACTGAATTTCCTGTTTGCACTTAATTTTAAAAACGTTTTTTCTCAAAACTTGCATATTATCTGTCTTTGACCTAGCACTCTTGTGTGGGGTCATTTACTGCACTGTTATAACTTGATATTACTTGTGAACCTCTGCTGTCTCTGAAAAAACAAAAACAAAAAAATCTTGCTTTTTTCCCACTTTTCTGAGATTTAAAAAAGTTCAGTTACAGGCTTGCTGTTCCTGAACTGTTTGTAAGTTTCTGTGAGGCCATTTTTGCTTGGGCTAAAGGAAAGTCTCTCTGTTGATCAGTGGCAGTGAAAAACATTGAGCAGCTCCCCTGCCCCCCCCCCCGTGGGAGTGGTTACTGACTTGAAACTGTAGTTTTATTGACCAGTAGGGGTCATTTCCAAAACTCCTTCATCTTCCTCTCTTAAAACCTAGTTGCCTCGTGGGTTTGGCGTCTTTTCAGGCTTGTTGGCTGTTGGTGAAGCACTCACCAAGAGGAGAAAACGCTGAGAGAAGAAGGGAGTCACTTTTGAGATTTTAAGTATTTTTCTCTGTTTATTTGCTAAGTTTTTCTGCATAGTTGCCTAGTTTGAGCATTTTCTGGCTTGTTAAACTTGATTTCTGCATTAGTAGCTGTATTTAGAGCACAACCAAAAGCTGTTTACTGAATTTCCTGTTTGCACTTAATTTTAAAATTGTTTTTTCTCAAAACTTGCATATTTTCTGTCTTTGACCTAGCACTCTTGTGTGGGGTCATTTACTGCACTGTTATAACTTGATATTACTTGTGAACCTCTGCTATCTCTGAAAAAACAAAAACAAAAAAAAAATCTTGCTTTTTTCCCACTTTTCTGAGATTTAAAAAAGTTCAGTTACAGGCTTGCTGTTCTTGAACTGTTTGTAAGTTTCTGTGAGGCCATTTTTGCTTGGGCTAAAGGAAAGTCTCTCTGTTGATCAGTGGCAGTGAAAAACATTGAGCAGCTCCCCTGCCCCCCGTGGGAGTGGTTACTGACTTGAAACTGTAGTTTTATTGGCCGTATTGGGTCAATTCCTGGCTCTTTCCAGCCCCTGCTATCAAGCACGCTTTAGCGTGATTTAGTGCGGAATTGCCACTAGAGCAGCATCGGGCAGCGCCTGTTTAACAAGGTTAAACTTTTTCTGGCTCCATAAAGTCTGTTCTTCATTTTTTTCCCTTAGAACTGCTCTACTAGTAATCTAAACAGTATATCCCTTAACTAAAAAGCGCAGCACTTGTTCCTAAAAAGCTTTTTTTTTTTTTTTCCTCCAAAAAAAAAAAAAAAAAAAAAATGCTCAGCACTTGTCTTAAAAGCATCTTCTTTTCAGGCTTAACACTTCTGTATTATACAAAGTCCCTCACTAGCGGAACCCCCCCCCCAGGAGTACCCACTTCCTAAGTCCTCTCTCATTCAGTTACACCCCAAACTTCTTAATTTCTCTAGCATGTCGAAGGGCCAGATGCTGGCGTCCTCTCATGTCCAGTTGGTGAATCTGGGAATATTGAGGCAATGTTACAATTGCCTCATGTACACAGACAACCCTCTCCTCCTCCCACATAACACAAATACTTGCGAGAGATGCAGCTATTTAGCCAAACTGGAGGCTGAGCTCTCTCAACTCAGGACTGGCAAGACCAGACAGGAGGAGAGGGCAACTACACACACCACAAAACCAGTCTCACATAAAGCTGTCACAACAATGAATCAAACACATAAACACACAAAGACATACTCTGAGGCTCTGAGCAAAAATTTACCTAAACAGCAGAGGCCTCCAAAGCAGACACCCAAGCAACCGCCACCTCATGACACACCACAGGAAACACATAAAACACAAAATCAGTGTGGAAAGCAGTCACAGCCCTTAAGGCCAAATACAACACCAAACATACTTGTCATAGGTGGCTCCATAGTCAGACACACTGACGTCCCACTCACCAGGCTGAACAAGGAGAGGGTCACAGTAAGCTGCCTATCGGGCGCTAGAATCCGCCACATAACACAAGCACTCGGGTCACTCCACAGCAAGTACAAATATGACGCAGTCATTGTCCATGCTGGTGTGAACGACCTGAGACGTACCTCCCTGGACTACATGAAAAGAGACATAGAGGAGCTCTCTGATTATGTAGCCCAGGCAGGTATGACCTTGACCCTGAGCAGCATCCTTCCTTCACCAAGAATGATGCCACAACATAGAGACAAGATGATCAGCTTTAACAATTGGCTTAATTTCTGGTGTCATTCAAAGGGGATCCAGTGTCTGTCTGCCTGGGATGACATGCTTGACAAGCCACGCTGCTTCGCAAGGGACGGCTTGCACCTGTCACCCCTGGGATTACGGATATTGGCTAAGGCTCTTGCCACCCCCATAGTGCCTTTTTTAGACAAGGCTCAAATTCTAAACCTACCACCCTAGAAAACAAAAATGGGAAGAAACTAAGGGTAATGCTGCTCAATGCCAGAAGTCTAAATCTCAAAATGCACGCACTCGAGGCCCTTCACAGTATGGAGAACATCGATGTCTGTGCTGTGACTGAAACCTGGTTCAAGGCTCCTGAGAGCACCCCGGCACTATCAGGTTTTACCTGATATCATGCGTTCCGGCCCCAAAACCTGGACCACACCACAAAAGGAGGGGGTGTATCCATATTCATCAAGGATACCCACACCTCCAGGTTGGTGGCAACGCACGAAGCATCGGAAACCATCCAGGTACAATTAACCATAGGCAAAACTGCTCTACAATTTGTAGCATGCTACAGGCCACCCTCTCAAACTCAGGAACCCCACACAGCCTTCCTGAAGACACTGGAGGGTATAAATGTATCTCCAAACACCATTATATTGGGTGACTTCAACTACCCGAATATAGACTGGGAACATTACTCAAGCCCAAACTTTCTAGCCCAAAGGTTCCTGGAGTTCATAAATTCAAATGCCATGGAACAACTAGTCACCGTTCCCACAAGAGGAGAAAATGTACTAGATCTCATCATCACAAACGTGGGGACAAAATGCTCCACACCGGAAGTATATCCCTCATTGGTGAGATCAGATCATAAACTAATCTCACTGGATATCCACATCCCACCCCACCCCAAACAAAAAAGACCACAGTGAAGAACTTCTCTAAAGCAAACTTCACACTACTCAATACTGGTGTGGTATCCTTCAAGGCCCCCGAGCCAGTGGAAACCACAACCCAAGCTGCGGAAGCCCTTACAAATGCCTTCTACGAACACCTCCAGGACTGCATGGATCAGGCAATCCCTAATAAAACCAAGACTCTTTCCACCAAGGGCAAACGTCCAGTCTGGTGGACCCCAGCCATAAACAAACTTTACAATAAGAGGAGAAAGCTGTTACATGATAGAGCAAAATCCATAAAAGAGAAGACGCCTTTGATCATTATTAGTAAAAAAAAAATACGAGCACTCATAAAATCATCCAAGGCCAACTTTGACAGAAAAATTGCCATAGATTCAAAAGACAATCATAAGGCCTTCTTCAGCTATGTTAGAAACCTGGGTGGAAACTCCCAGATATGCTCAGAATTAGTCCAAAATGATACAAAAATCACTGAACCCACAGACATTGCCAACATACTGGCAGACAGGTTCAGTGCAAACTTCACCCCCCTCTTCCCCCCAAAAGGAGAGAACTATCCCAGCGGAGTGCAGCCTCCCAGACATCTCCAATGCTCAGGTGAAAGCTGCTCTCTCTAAAGCTTAAAAACAGTGTCAATGGGACCGGATGGTGTCCCCGGCTGTGTGCTACACGAACTCAATGAGGAACTAAACCCGCACATAAGGCAGCTGTTTAATCTTAGCCTTACCACAGGATACGTGCCCAAGGAGTGGCGTACCGCATCTGTGGTCCCACTCCACAAAGGCGGTGCCTCTACGGACCCTGGTAATTACCGCCCCATAAGCTTAACAAGCCTGGTCTGCAAAGCTATGGAGAGGATCATAATGGAACTCATAAACAAAGACATAGGGGACTTGCAGACATTGGACCCGACCCAGTTTGGCTTTGTCAAGGGCAGATCATGCCTTTTGAACTTGGTCGACTTCTTCGAATCAGTCACCAAGGCCGTTGATGAGGGAAAGGCAGTCCATACAGCCTACCTTGACCTTGCAAAAGCTTTCGACACAATACCCCACTCTGGTATTTATAGAGAAACTTACCAGCTTAAATGTAAACCCATATGTCACAAGATGGGTTGCAAACTGGCTAAAGGACAGAACCCACAGGGTTAGAGTAGCTGGCGCCATGTCAGACTCCAAGCCGGTCACAAGTGGTGTCCCACACGGCTCAGTCCTTGGCCCCCTGTTGTTCGGCATCTACTTCTCAGAAGTACAGGCTAACATAGGAGGACTATGGCTGACAAAGTTTGCAGATGACTGCAAACTGGGAGCCATAGTGGAAAGTACATCGGACACAGATGTCCTTCAGAGGGGTCTCACGGAAACTGATAGCTGGTGCCAGAGCCATGGCCTGAAGTTAAATGCCAAAAAATGTATAGTCATACCCTTCGGGAAAAACAAGGTAACCCCAAGCTACCATATAGGTGGCAATCCACTAAGCACAGAAGAGGTTATCAGGGACCTGGGGACCCAGATTGACAGTGGCCTTTCTTTTGACACTCACATTGCTAAAGTGATTAGAAAAACCTTCTACATTGTCCACCTGATCATGAAGGGATTCACATCCAGATCAAGTGAGGTCATTGTTCCCCTGTACTCTTCACTTATCAGACCAATGATCGAGTACAATGCCCCATTCTGGATGTATCTCACCCTACACCTGCAGCAATTGGAGAGACCCCAAAAGTTCCTCACCAAAAGGATAAAGGGACTCCAAAATCTGTCATATGCTGCCAGACTGAAGAAACTCCAGCTCTATTCAGTCGCATACCGTCTGCTCAGAGGTGACCTGTGCCTGACATATACAAGGCCATGTCTAACCTGGAATTAATGGACATGCTCCACCTCAAAAAATCCAAATCTACCAGATCCACTAGAGCAAGCGACTTAAACCTTAGCACGGATATAAATAGGACATGCTGGAGGGATAGATTTGTCACCCAGAGACTCCCTATGTTGTGGAATAAAATCCCGGTCCATGTGAGGCAGAGCACCTCGCTGGCTGTGTTCAAGAGAAATCTTGACCTGTGGATGGGAGATCGTAGGTTTACCCTGGGAATCATCTCTGTGTCACTGCTGGACAGAGGCACAACAAACTAATGGGTACAGTATTTTTTAACATAAGGGGTGGCGTAAGCCACAAAAACTCTGGGCTAGGCTTATAAATGCCTTAGGGCAGATAGCCTAGTATAAACCTATGAACCTAAGTTCTGCTTTTTAATTCTCATTGCTAGATTATGTAAGTGTTTTGGAGAAGTTGAAATTGAGGCAAATTTTAGTTTTTCCAAAGCTAGATTTGTTTTATGAGTGAGGAATTCATTGTATTTTTTATTTAAATCTATAATTTCTTTTTTTTTTCCCTGAGAATCTACTACATCATAAGAACTTGTATTTATTTCTGTTATTCGTTTTTGTATGTTGTGTAATTCAGATTCCCATTCCTTTGTTTTATTTTTAAACCATCCTATAATCTTGCCATACAAAAAAGCCTTAAGTGTATCCCAAGTTATTATATTATTTGTATCTTTAATAGGATTTGTTTCTAAGAAATATTTGATTTCTGAATCTAGCCAAGGTTTAAACTCTTTTAATTTAAGGATGTAAGCTGGTATTCTAGTTACAATGTTTAGTCTTTTGAAATCAATTTGTACTTTAAGAATTAAGGCATTATGGTCTGAGAGAGGACATGGAATAATAGAAAATTTAGTTATCCTACTGTTTAAATCAGAGGAGACAAATATTTTATCTATTCTTGTTTTAGTATTAAAGCGATAATCGCTATGTGTATAACTTAATGAGTTAGAATCTTTAAAATTAAATGTATCTATCAGATTTAAGCTTTCTAACCATCTCTTGAAATATTTACTTACGGGTGTGAGACGTAACTTTCTTTTATTAGTTGTTTCAGAGTTATCTAGAATACAATTGAAATCTCCCCCCATTATTATCATACCTTTGTTTACTTTAATTCTATGTGTTTTTTAACAGTAGACAATCCAATTCCAGGAATCCAGTAAATATTTATTAAAGTCCAAATTCTATTTTGATATTTTATTATTACAATTGATATTAACCCTTTTTTATCTTCGTGTTTGTAAATGATCTGTGGAATAAGTACACTTCTTTTCTATAAAATTATAACCCCTCTTGTTTTTTTTTTGTAGAATAAGTACACTTCTTTTCTATAAAATTATAACCCTTCTTGTTTTTTTTTTTGTATAGGGAGTGAGAAAGAATTAGATAGTTACTAGGTTTCCATGTGAAATTATCATCTATTTTAAAATGAGATTCTTGTATAAATATGATTTGTGCTTTTTGTAATTTCAAATATCTTAGAAAATTCGACCTTTTTATAGGTTTATTTAAACCATTAATATTTATAGATAATAAAGTTGTGTCTGTCATTTTTATAAGTATTTATTTGTACTTTTGGATTGTTTGTTCTTGAAATTTTGTTTTACCTTGGAAATTAATGTGTTTTGAGTGTTAGATTTATCCTTTCTTTTAGAAGTTATTTTGAAATGAATATATTTATTTCTATTTATGTTTAAAAAAAGTTTCAAATTGGACCACTGGAAAATGAAAAAGTTGAAAAACATTGCGTTAACATATTTTGAATAAACAATTAATGATTTTGCCATTCTAAATCCCAAACATGAAGTGTCTAGCACCTCAAATCTGTTTGGACTTAAAAGTTCAAACAGATTTACCCTCAATAATAATAGTTGCATTAATGAGGAAATGTTGCTTTAAATTGAGCTCCTCATTAAGAAAAAAAAGAAAACTAAGACCAGAGAACATGATGCACTTATGTAAATAACATATATGTCTAGTCTGTAAAGTTTTGTTCATTACAAATTAGATTCTAAAATGAGATATTATTTCCAATTGAAAACAATTTCAAATAAGACATTTGTTAATTACTTTAACAATATATTAGATGTTCATTTTTCATTAATATTATGAAATTTTTGCAAATTACCAATTGTAGATAATATATTAGCAATGCCAGGTCATTAATGACATTTAACATTGTTATTAATAATAAAAAGAAGTAGAGTGAGTATGATAGATACTGTTTAAAATAAAAAGGATTTTTTTACATATTTTTAGATCTATATAAGGTATTATATCAACATAGTAAAGTTAATTAATATATAGCTAACCACTTATCGAAACCAATTAAAATACTTACATATAATAATATTCATTTATAAGATTTAATATAATAACAGTTAGAATTAAAGCAACATTTATAATGCTTTGCATAAAAGCATTTTCTCATTCTTCAGTTAATGTCAGTTTTATAACTCTGATAATTCCACAATCTAAAATTAATAAAAATGTGTAAGAGGTTTCACTCTTAAATTACTTATATGTGACCTTTTTGTAGTTCTGTTATTAGTAAGTTATTATTCATAAGATTTTCTCTAAGTTCAAGTTAAAGATCACACATATCAGAAATTGCCTTCTGCTTATCACAAATGTAGTGAGCGTCTGGTAACTAGTAAAAAGTCTCATCTTATATGTTAAACTATAAAACAAAAAAGAAAAAGGTCAAAATTAGAATTATACTTGCAAGAGAAATCTATCTTAATAATGGTGCGATAGCACTCTTGTCCCATAACTAATCATTTATAATAATCATTTTACGTATAGTACTTCTTTTATACAATAACAAGCATGATAAAGCAATCTTTAGATAAATTAATGTATAATTCCCAGTAAGCTGACACTCAGGATCTTTTTTTTTTTTTTTTTCCCTTCCCTCTTCTTCCATTTCTATATAACTTAATAACTATAAGTAACTTATCTAATACACAGTGTCAGTTAGATGTGTTCACAGAGCGCATGTATTATACTTTTACCAGACACTCGCCCACTAAGACACAACAGTATTTAAATGATTCACTATCTTTCTTGTTATAATAGCGCTTTCTTCAAAGCAGATCTAGCGCTATACTTGCATGAGATATTAGCTGAGTTTGATAGTAAACCATAAAATTTTTAATAAAATACGAAAGAATATTTATGAAACGTGAAAATAATTGAAGCAAACGCTTCCTTTACTGTAATCAAAACAGCAGTGTTAAGAAAAAGAACTCTGCGATAGTGCGTGTTTGCTCGCCATCTTGTGGCCAGTATCTTAAATTACATCTAAACATGCTAGGATGTATCGCGTGCTTATGAATGCGAACGGTGAACAATTTTTCAGACAAAAAAACTGAAAAAGCCGAGCAGAAGGCTCATGAATACAGTCCACCCTCAGATAATACAATAATGTTCTGGATACATCCCAAAATGTTCACGAGTGGTTCCATTTTATAATATTTTCCTCAATATACTTTACATTAATTCAAATGAACAAATTCTAAGTGTGTACCTCTAAGCAACATAGATGCATTCACTAAGAACAACAATATTTATTCAGGCAATGATAGCGCACTATTCTAGTAACCAAATACTTGTATAGAGAAGAAACAGTGTTAAAGAGGAAAACTCTGCAATAGTGTGTATTTACATGCCATCTTCTGGCCAGTAACTTAAATTACATCTATGTACGGTTAAATATATCGCGTGCTATGTATGAAGCGGTGAACAACTTTTCAGATAAGAAAACTAAAAATAACTGAGCAGAAGGCTTGTGGATGTTTATTTACTTTCAAATAATACAGTAATATACTGAATACATCTAAAATGTTCATGAGTGATTCTATTGTATAACATTTTTATCATTATACTCTACATCAAATTAAATCAATGAATTTTAAATGTGCACTTTTAAATAACATAAATGTAATTACTAAAAATGATAATATTTATTCAGGCATTGATAGCGCCTTAATTTATCAACTAAGTAGTTGTATAGAGAAAACCATTTAAAAAGACAGTTTATATTAAAAGCTTAGTGACAAAAAAAAAATGTCTAGTAAACTTCATTGGTTATTGTTTTCAAGTATTCAAAAAATAAATATATACTTCAGGGCTTTAGTAAATTATTAATTAGTACTAACATTTAAGTATTATATTAAACTAAACAACTAAGAAAGAAAAGAAAAAAAACTGCTTTATACTAGTGTAATAAAGAGTTTAGTTTTAATATATTATAATCATACCTTAGTTGATACTTTGAGAGAAATGGTATCATCAGATTTCTTTTTGTCAGTGTTTTGTTTCTATTTTTCTCTTGCCTCCGACCAGATATTTTTTCCTGGAGCCCTTTTTAAAGAAGATGAATTTATCCAGTCCATTTCTTCAGGTAGTGGAATTATGTTATTATTCTTTATGAAAGATGTGGCTTCCTCTATGCTGTTGAATGTTCTCATGTCATTGTTATATTGGATTCTTATTTTGGCTGGATAAGAGAGCTGGGCTTTGATTTTATGTTTTAAAAGTTTTACTAATGGCCATGTTTTCTTCCTTATATCCAGAACTGTTGTTGAATAATCATTATCAAATCTTAATAATGACTGTTTATACATAACAGTACTTTTCCTCCATGCAGATCTCAGTATAAGCTCTTTGTCCATAAAAGAAAGAAATTTAACTACTATGGATCTTGGAGCTGATTTAGAAGAAATATAAAGTGTCTTACCAATAGCTCTGTGTGCTCTTTCTATCCCATAAGATAAGCCTTCTTTTAGTCCAAGAACTTCCGGAAACTAAGAGTTCAAGAATGAGATAATGTCATCACCTTCGGATTTCTCTGGAAGACCAAAAATCCTTATATTTGTTCTTCTTTCTCTATTCTCTATATCATCTACTTTATTTATTAACCAAGTGTTCTGTTGTAGCAGAAATTGAGTATGTAGTTCTTCTTCTTTTAACCTCCCATCAACATCACTTAAGGAAGTCTCAATGTCTGATATTTTTATTTGTTGCTGTTGTAAGATTTCTTTAAAAACTTCTGTTTGTTTTTGGCAGTTATCCTTAAGACTTTCTAGATTTTCAGTAAATCTGTCCATTTTTAGCGATAAGTCCAGCAAAGTAGCAGATATCTGTTGCATCTCTTTTTTTATAATAGAGTCTAAATGTGAATTCTTGGAGTTACTCATCTTCAAACAGTTTGGAATGTCCTCTGTAGTATTTGACAGGAAAATTTCAGAATTTTTTCTTCAAAATTGGTAGCTTTGTTATAAATTACTTCATCTTCAATATTTACCCAAATTTTTTTAAATATATTTAGTTTTTCCTGTATTTTCTAGTATGAAGAGCTCAAAATTAAGCTGCTTTCAGTTAGCCATTAGGCTCCGCCCCCTCAGCCCCTTTTCTTTTGAGACCCAAGGGGAAAATCTCCACTTGGAAAATGTGTAAATTTTATACAACAGAAAATGTTTTTTTCAACCAGATGAAGTAGTTTTAACTAGTATAAAGCCATTTGCCTTTGTCACAGGTCTTTGCATTTTAACTGTTTTTATTTTGTATAAGTTTCATCAGTTTGGTCTGTCTTTGTCTAGACATCTGTTTCATAAAAGGTAAGAGCCAGGCTTCTAGCTAGGTGAGACCCTTACAAACCCATTCATTCCTGCCTTCTATTTCTGACAGAGTACTCAGTAGGGAATTTTTAAAATATGAAAACTTGTTATACTCCCAAAACATGTGTTCCTAGTTGCCTCTTTCATCCCCATCACACCTCCAACATTTGCTGGCTACCAGAGGAAACCTTCTTTGAAGTCTGCTTGCAAACACTTCTAAGCAAAGATCCTAAATTTTCTGTATTTTGTTGTATACGTGGGAGCCATACATGTGTCCTCCCATTGTTCTCTTGTAATCTGTTTTTCCTGCGTCTCTTCCCAATGTTTCATAACCTCCTCTGATTGGTTCTTATAGTTATTATGCAGTATTTTATTTGCCCTACTAGTTATCCCTTTTTTAACAGCAGGTTCCGTTCTAGATTCAACTAAAAAACTCAGGTCTTACATTTGAGATTCCTTAATCCCTTTTTATTTGCCTATACTCTTATCAATCCCTGGTAGGGAAATCAGTCTCTAATCTGTAGTCTAAACGTCATCTTGGCCTCATCCCACTCTACCTTTTCCTCTCAAGTTATTTGATTCCAATTCCTTGGTTCCTTTGCCAGTTTTCTCCAGTAAATTCCAGCCCGCTTCTGCCTATTTTCTGCACCTATACTTGCAGTTATCCATGTTATCAAAATCCCTCTTCTGCAATCTGGTGTTAACCTAGCGGCAAGTATTTTAAGAACTAGGCCATGAATTAATATTCTGTATGGTTGTTACTATTTTCTACATCCAAAATCCCACTCACTTTATTTCTTGAACTTCCACCCTCTTTCATCATCTCTTTCCATTTTGAGTTACAACCCCTGCTTGTGTTATATTCATGAATCGTAACTATGTACTCCTAAATATTTCATCTTGTTGTGTCCCCATAAATATGGGTATTGTTGCACCAGTTCTTTTGTGGGCATATACTTTATGGCTATAGCTTTTGTTTTGTCTTCATTAATTTTTTATCTCGGAAAGACTCTACATTTGTCTCAACGTGTTCCATAACAATGAGATATTCTTTTGTGGATTTATCAGGTTCAAAATATCATCTGAAAATAAAGCCAGCTTTTCTTGATTACCATACCAATTTATGTCCTTGCATTTCTTAATCCTTTATTTTCTTTGCCACTTGCTCTAAATAGCAAATAAAGGGGAAAGAGGACACCCTTGCCTGGTTCCACTGTTCAAACACAATTTATCAGAGAGGAACCCTCCCACTTTAATTCCTGCCTCCGATCCTTCATCTGTCCTAATTAACTGTATCAGTGTATTAGAGAATGCCAATTATTCTATTGCCCTACTCAAAAAAATCACAGCTTACATTGTGAATTGCTTTCTCTGCATCAAGACCAGCAGTAACAGTGATATTTTCTTAATTTTGCTTCCGTGTGGATCAGCATTGTTCTTTTAGTGTTGTCAAATGTTTGCCTTTCCTCCACAAAACCACATTGATCCTTATGTATCAATTTTGGCAACACCCTTGCCATTCTTTTAAATAGTATAGACATTAACACTTTATCATGGTTTAAAATTGAAATGGGTCTATATGAAGCTGAGCCTGATGGTTCAGTGAGTCATTACCATATAGCCACCACAGCTGTATTCCAAGATTACAATGCTCTCCCTCTTTTAAAAATACAATTAGCCAAATTTTTTATGATCTTTATCACTTTCTTCCTTCCGAACTTTCAAACTTCCACAGGAATATCATCTGATGTCCTTCCATATCATTGTTGCAGTATCATTTTACTAAAGGGATCCCCTGCCAGGCATAGCCCCAACGACTGGCCAGAATACCAAAGTCTTAAGATTTTAAGGACATTGTATGTCACGCACATGCTCCCCACTCACGGCATAGATCATAAAGGTGGTGTATACCTCAGAACAGCTTTACCATCATTCCGAATACCATCTTTGATAATGTCTGAACGCTCCTTTGTTTGTGCATAGACAGTCACACTCTCCTCCCAAAGGTAAACAGGGTTCTAGATGGGCCCCTCATAAGTCAAGTTAGAAGCCTCCTTTTCTAGACAAGCCAGGTTCTGTCTGACTAAATGCTTCCCTCCATCTAAGTCAGATTCCTTTATCTCTTCATTTTCCCTGTCTCTTCCCAACTGTTTAAGGATCACCTAGGATTCTTGGGTTTTGTCCATCATCCATCAGGGATACTTCATGATGTGGAAATCCCTTCCTCCTTTTCTGGGCATTCCCCAACAGCTGCCTTTCTATCCAGATGAACTTCAGGTTCTTTTCTCTCAAGGCACCATCCAAGCTGTTCCCATTTCTCAGAAGGGGAGGGGGTTTTGTTGCAGAATGTTTTTGTTTACCAGGAAATAGTGCACTGGGAGGCCCATTCTAGACCTTTCTCAGCTCATCATCTTTCTGAAGGTCCCTTCCTTTCATCTCTATTTCCTGTTCTTCCTCAGGCTGTCCTGGTCTCTCTGGATCTCAGGGATGCTCATCTTCACATCCCTTTCCATCCCTGTTTCAGGAAGTATTTGCATTTTTGTGATTCTTCCTTATATTTTCAGTTCTCTGCTTTGCCCTTTGATGTCTTTACTGCCCCAGGGGTATTCACCAAATGCCTTGCTCCTGTGATTGCCTTTAGCAGGATGTAGGGGATGCAAATCTTTCCTTACCCGGACAAAATGCTCATTCAGGCTTCCTCCCCAAAGACCTTGCTTCAGCCCCTTTACTATGTTTGCCTCTTGCATATCCTAGGATTTACAGTAAATTTCCAAAAATCCGTCCTGACTCCTTCTCAGGATCATGTTTTTCTTGATTGCAGGCTGCATACCATTCCTATGCTGGCTTCCCTGCCACCACCCAAGGCTGTTGCTCTAATTGCCTTTTTTCAATCCCTTCTTCCTTAGGTCTCATTTTCAACCAGAGAATTTCTAAGGGCTGTAGGATTCATAATTTGCAGCATTTCTATGCTTCCTCTAGCCGGGCTCCATATAAGGAAGCTACAGTGGCTCCTAAAGTCAGTATGGCTCCAACACTGTCACCTTTTAGACTTTATATAGTGTCTTTTCTTCCATGCCTCAAACTACAGCTTCAGTGGTGGATTCATCAGTTGTCGCTCAACCCAGTATTTCCTTTTCAGCCCCCAGTCCCCCCTCAGGAATTTTTCTCTGATATGAGGTGGGGTGCTTCTTTTGGCCCTCTGAAGGTTCACTGTTTTTGGCCCATTCATCAGAGGACATACCATATCAACATCAAGGAGATGAGCGCTCTCCTCTTGGCTCTTCAGGCCTTTCATACTGTTTCTTCCAGGGCCTCTCAAAATCTTTACAGACAATACCACAGTGATGTGGTACATCAGCAAGCAAGGGGAAACACTGTCCTGCCTTCTGTGCAGGCTAGCTCTTCAAGTTTGGGATCCATCTGTCCAATATCATGTGACACTTCAGGTTGTTCATATTCCTTCAGAACAAAACATTGTGGCAGACTCTCTCTGAGCAGGTCCATAACACAGACTCACAAGTGGATGTTTCACAGAGATGTGTTTTGGACATTGTCCACCACTGGACTACTCCTCAGATGGATCTTTTTGCCTTCCTTCAGAACAGACAACTTCCTCTCTTTTTGCACCAGTGTCCCAAGTCCTCTGGCATGAAAGATGGGATGCCCTCTCCCTTTCTTGGAAGGGGATGTTTCTCCACACCTTTCCTCCCCTTCCTGTCATACTGAAGGTTCTGCTAAAGATATGGAGCAAGACTACCCCAAAATCTTGCTAGTGACTCCCTTTTGATTCTGGCAGCATTAGTTCCCTCTTCTGCACCTAGCCAAGGGCAATCACCACATGTTACCTCACAGGGTGGACCTACTCACACAAGACAAAGAGGTCTCTCATCCATCCTCACTTGTCCACTCTTCATCTAACACTGTGGGTGATAGGGTTTTGATTCCTTTTAGGCACCTTTTTTCTGAGGATGTACTTTAGGTTCTGCAGAAGGCCAGGAAGCACACTACCAGGAAATCCTGCATGTCCAAATGGAAGAGATTTTCTGTCTGGTGCCTTGCTCATAACCAGGATCCACTTTTTGTGGAGATTCCCCTGGTTCTGTCTTGTTTGCGTGAATTGCTCCATCCTGGGTTGGTGTATTCTTCATTTACAGCTCACCTTTCAGCTAGTTCTGCTTGTCTGACTTTTTCCTCCTTCTCTTGCCTCTAGGTTTGAGGTCAAACCATTTCTTCAAGGCGTCCTGCATATTAGACACCCCCCGAAAAACTATTCCTCCTTCCTGTGACCTTAATTTTGGTCTTGAAAAATTGCTCCTTTTGAGCTTGCAGCTTCAGCTTCCTTGCAGCATGAAAGACTGTTGGTCTTTGACCCTTACTTCAGCTAAGTGTGTATTTGAACTTCAGGTCCTTATGTCTGTTCCTCTTTTTTTAGTTTTTCATAGGAACAAGGTGTCTCTTTGTACTAATCGTTTTATGCCCAAGGTGATAATTGAATTGTCTGTTAATGAATGTATTAATTTGCCCACATTGTTTTCTCCACTGTCTGCCAGTGAGAAGGTTCTTCACACCTTGAATTTGCATAGGCAGCTTGGATATTATTTAGATAAGACTAAAGTCATTCACAAGTTTGAGCAGGTTTTTATTTCTTTTCATCCTAGATCTCTTGGTTTGGCTGTTTCTAAGAAAACCATTTCTTCATGGATCTCTAAGGCCATTTCCTTTTTTTACTCCTTTCATGGGAAGTCTTTTTGCCTCTGTAGAGACTCACTCTACCAGAGCTGTGGCTTACTCTGGTGCTTTTTTCAAAGGATCAGATGTCAGTTCTATCCTTGAGGCTGCTACTTGGACTTCTGCCAATACCTTTACTAAGCATTACAAATTGGATGTTTCCAAAGCAAGAGCTGACTTTGCTATTGCTATCCTGCATGGGTTTCTTGAGGCCTCTGCTGGGCCTTACTCCTCATGTTTCCTCTTGAGCTTTTGTATTTTGCCTTTAGTAAAGAGTACCGCAACAGTGATCTGGAAGGGCATAGTACAGTTGTGTAAAATCTTATCACAGTAGATATCCCTCTCTTCTGTTGCAGTATTCACTCCCTCCCTCCCTCCTTTGTTTCTGCTTTTTCTTTTTTCCTTCTGGATGTACATGTTCCTTCTTTCATTGGACTGTTCCTCCTGGGGCTATTCAGTTCTGAGGTATGTATATCCATTGGTCACCTTCATGCCCTACGCCTTGAGCGGGGAGCATACGTTTGACATACAACGTCCTTAAAATCTTGAGGCTTTGGTATGCTGGCCGGATGCTGTGCTACTCTTGACAAGGGGATCCCTTTAGTGAAGAGGTAGTGCAACAGTGAAAAGAATGACTTGTACTGTTATAAGATTTTACACAGTTGTACTTTCCTGTAGATTGAGTATACATCACCCTTTTCATCTCATTTCCTTAAAGCTTAACTGTTGTTTGTTGAGCCTCATCTGCCTTTAACCTTGGCACAGTAAAGTCTTCCATAAGTATTTTCATTTCTGCTCTTTTTGATTTCCACAGTTCTCTGCTTTGTACAGATGTTCATACATTTCCCAAATATCTCTAATACTTGTATAGGATCTCTGCTTGTTTTTCTTGTTATAGGCTCCTTAAGTTTGGCAACAACTCTTTCTGCTTCCTGTTGCTTAAGTCGTTGTGCTAACAGTTTTTGTACTATGGAGTTGTCAAAAAATAGGTGCTTATCAGCAATCTTTCTAAACTCATACATATTATGCAGATACTCATTTATTTTATCTGTAGCATACTGCATTTGTGTCTCTCCTTGTTCTGAGATTCCCCTTATTCTGCAGTGCATTTAATTTTTGTCAGGGAATTGCCCATAATCTTAAGTGCCTTCAAAACAAGCCTTGTAGCCATCCAAACTACTGCCAGTCATATGTGCTGTTTTGTCACACTGACATCTTGTATGGAACATCACTGCTAAGTCTCAGAAATGCAGAATGGCTGCTAGTTCGTCAGTGCGTCAAAGTACTACACTGATACCTCATGTACTCAAACTCTCTTCCACCCTTCACCAGACAACTCACTGAGTGCACCTCTGACTACAGTCTATGATTTCTTAACCTGCCTTTTCCTTACATGTTAACATTGAGGACCAAGCTGTGCAGTACAATATTTTTTCATACTCATCCTTCTGATGTGGCACTTTCTCTCTGTATAATTAAACCAGTCCAAACCGTTCACTAAATTCAGATTCCAACTAAAACTGTTCCTTTTCAAGGAAGCCTCTTATTGCATAACAGAAAACTAATTTAATTATTGGGTCTCTAGTTTAGCCCAGCTTTCAACACTGTAATGTTATAAATGCTTGCAATAATTGCTTTTCAGTTCAAACACATGCCTTTTTCCCCTGTTACCCTCCCTTTACCACCTAGCTGTTTCCCCACTGATCTGTCTGTCCACTCTTTCCCTACTTTGATGCAGCTTTTTCACCCTTCCCTTCAATCACAACACCCCTTAAAACTTATTTTTCTCCATTGATCCCTCCTGCCTCCACCCCTACTCAGAGTACCTCCCCACCCCAGTTTTTTTTTTCTCTTCCATGGCTATTCTCAGCTATGCTGTAGCTTGCTTTACTCCCTTTAGGTTCATAGGAGTGTACCAGGCTAATGGCCCTGGAGCCTTTACAAACCTTTTTTAGATTTTTAATATGTTACAATACATTTTCTATGTATTTTTTATATTGTCTGATTATTTTTATATATATATATATATATATATATATATATATATATATATATATATATATATATAATATGTGTGTGTGTATGTGTATGTATATATATAGTAGCATTTTATATTTCACATAAACATTTTTAATGTATGTATCTGTATAAGCTGGATGCACTAGTATTGTATATTTATGTATATTTTTATATGTGTATGTGTGTATATATATATATATATATATATATATATATATATATATATATATGTATGGATATATAGTGTTGTTGCTAGGATTATCAGGTTTTTATTATATATAGTAATACACCATACAAGATTATACACATTTCTTATTTATCTTAGCTATAATTCCTTTAGTGTATGGTCTCTTTAATTGCATAACCGTGCCAATATGTACTGATGCACTAATTGTTGTGTCCTTATTGGGTACAACTGAAATTTTGAAACATCATGTGACTAACCTCCAGTATTTAATGAATTATGGGATTTTTAACTGTTGTCTGATGAAGGGGTAGATCCCTGAAAGTGCTTACCACTGTTTTGTAAGGATTTATTCTTTGTAACTTTGTTTTGATTCATTCATTATTTTTGTAATAAATTTCCCAGCTGCGGTACTGTCAGTGCTCTTACTTTTGTTGCTTTTCACTTTTCACTGACAGTTTTGTGCTTAGAGAGAGGATATTTACTTTTATTTATACCTTTACAAACCTAGCCCATAGGATTACCCTGGCATCGTACCACCCAACCTTGGTACCCAGTGCCTCTGTCGAGTACAGCCACTGGAGTGATCGCCGGGGTGAATTTTCTATTTCCCATCCACTCATCAAGATTTCTCTTGAATAGGGCCAGTGAGGTGCTCTGCTAGACATGTGTGAGAAGTCTATTCCATAGCATGTGCAGTCTCTGGGTTATGAACTTGTCCCTCCAGCACATTTTGTTGATTGTGGTAATAAGGTTGAGGTCTCTGGAGTGTGTGGTGCAGAGAGATTGGGATTTCTGTAGATGTAGCATTTCTAACAGAGCTGGGTCAGGCATGGCTTTGTAAGTCAAGCAGAGATGGCCTTTAAATAGGTGATATGAGACTGAGGAGTTTTTTGAGACTCCCCATATAGGACAAGTGTTTAAGGCCTAGGATCCTCTTTGTGAGGTACTACACTGGTGGCCTATCTTCCTTCCCTTTCCAAATGGCATCAGTTGTAACTGTACATTATATAAGTATGTAACTGTACATAATTTAGACATGGTTATAGCAAACTATTTACAAACGTTGCAAGAACTTGAATAGAAGTACACCTCATTGTTGTAGCAGTAGATAACCAGTGATCATCATTGTTTACTCATGTGCTTTTGTTTGTTAAACGTGAGTAATCGGCTATTCTTCACACTTTGGTTGTCTGTTCGTGGAAGAGGCTTAAAATGGTCCATTGAGATAAGTACTCTACTCCTGTTCAGAAATTAAAATAAAAATAAATACTAGGTAGTCAGTCTAGAAGACCATTAAAAGCCCAGCCATTGCATATATCTTGGAATTTGATCTCCCTATGTCATTAGGGGACTCTTTCATTGAGAGTGAAGGCCTTGGGTTGATCGTTTAAGATTTTTTTTGTATGCTGTCATTATTTATAGCACTCTGCTTCCAATAGTTTGAGCTCCTAATGAGAGCAAAAGAGACTATTCTTTGTTCCAGTAATCCTGATGTAGACTTGCAGACTAAGCTTTGCTGGCAGGAACAGTATGTAGTTTTGTGGTAGTTTCTGAAAGATTGCTCCACCTCTAGTCCTTGTATGGGTTAAAGCATCATCTTTGCAGGTCTGCTGATTTGAGGCAAGATTGCATACGACTATGATCAAGAAAACTTGGAAAATGTGTGTAGCGCTGTAAAATAAGCTACTGGGTAGTGTTAAAGATGCAAACAGGTTTTCTTTTCTGTTTTTTTTTTTTTTTTTCTTGAAATGTACACTTAGTTCGTAGTGTGAGTTGCTGGTTATTTTTAAGCTCCAAGTATAGGTAGGTGCCTTATGCAACTGTCTTCATAGATTCAAAGACATTCTGAGGCCCTTGCATCAGTGACCATTCACACCTTGTCAGTTCTATCTTGAAGGCAATGCCTCCTTTCTGCTGGAAGACCACACAGCAGCATTCCAAAGTAAACTTGTGGAATACCTACTTAGTCATCTAGGTTATGTTTAAAGGAAGATAGTGAGTTGTACTGCTTAACATGCAGAGAAAGTTTATTCGAGCTTTGGGAGGTGCTGGCTTATAAATGTTATCACTCCACTATGTTTTACTTATCTGTTGGTGAAGATTCATGTCCCTCATTCTAATGTTGATGGATATATTGGATTTGTGGGGATACAGGAGGTCCAGTGCATCTGTACTGGCACTGTAAATGTGAGAAGAAAAAGCTCCTCTTCAAATTCTATAATATACTGAATCAAGGGATAGAGATTTCAGCTTCCTTGGGTAGCTAAGGGACTTTAGGCCCATGATATTTGTGGTTAGGTACTGTTCAAGATCTTTCCAATTGTTTGATTTGTTTAGTAAGATGAACCCTATGGTGGTGGGGTGCATTGTACTCAATAGCTGGCATGATCAGTGTCGAGTATAAGGGAGCAATTAACTGTTCAGACCTTGGTAAATATGCCTTTGGCAATTAGATGGATAGCACTTGTCATATGATGGTCAAAACAGAGGCAGCTATTAACTGGGGAACCCGTGTCCCTGATTATTTTTTCAAATTTTGTATTGAATAGATGTTCTTCGTCTCACATTGCTGCAGTCATAACCTGTGGGTAGTCCGCTGTCCTCGGTCGGCACGAATACCAAAGTGTTAGGCTGGCGTCGGTCATGGTCGCTCAGAGCTGACGTCAGTACGCAGTAGTACTTAAGTGCATGACCGACGCCATATCCTCAGTCTTTCTTGCCGCGTGGTCCGAAGCAGAAGCAACGTTTGCAAGTGCCGTTCGGCGTTCTGAAATTTTCGTTTTTCGAGTTTCAGACCGAAGACCAAGTTGGGCTAAGTACCCCGTTGGGGAATATTTTTGTCTTTTCTTGCCTCAGTTAATCCGGATGTCAGAAAAAGTTAATAATTGTATTTCTTGTGGGAAACAGATACCTCATAGGGACTATCACTCTCTCTGTATTCCTTGCTTGGGGCCTGAGCACGATGTAGTCGGGTGTCGCTTTTGTGCTAGATTTAATAAGCGCACCATAAAACGCAGATTAGACTGTGCTAGGCTTGTTTTCGGTAAGCGGTGTAACTATAACATGCCGTCGGATCCTCCGACGCCCGCTACCGCGAAAAAGCGAAAAGATAAATCTTTAAAGTCTAAACCGGATGAGTCGTCTGTTGCGGACGCCGGTTCTATGGAATCTACGGTTGAATCTGTGGATCCAGCCGAGGTCTCGGCTGAATCCTAGGGGGAACCTCTACTTTTACAGGAGTTGGCCTCTCAGGAGTCAGGTCAGGCCGAGGGGGCTTCTCAAGTTTCTGTGGTTCCATCCTTACAAAAGGTTATTAGGCCTTCTACTTCTGTCACTAAAGGCCCTGCTAGGGCAAGACCTGGTCTTTCTGGTACAGGCCATAGCCCTAGTTCTTCGGGCTCTGTTCCTAAAAAACATATGTTGAAAATGGCAGAGGATTTGATTACTTTGATCAGGGGTTCTATGCCCCCTCCAGAGAAGAGGCCTAGGGTGGAGACAGATTTAGAGGGATTGGAGCATTCCTCAGATTACTCTGAGTCCTCAGCTGAGGATATCCAGGATTTTCCTCCCTATTCTGATTCAGATGCAGAAGATTCTTGTCCTTCTGCTTCTCCTCCAGAGGATTTTTCCTTTTCCGAAACCTTGCACTCCATGAGGGAGCATTTCAAGTGGGAAGGTCAGGATTTTTCAGATTCTCGTAAGAGGCTTAGGGAATTTTTGTTTTTGCCACAACATAGACCTTTGGCTATTCCCCCTGTTTTAGATGTTGTTCAGGATGTTTTTTCTGAAGCTTCCCTTAATCCGGATTCTTTACCCCCTGCCCCTGTCAAGCCAGACAGGTATTACAGAGTTCCAGAGGCACATAAATATTTGTATAAGAGTCCTAGAGCTGACCCGGAAACTATTGTTCAAGGGCCTAAGGGTGTCAGGGCTTCTGTAGTTAAGAATCCAGTTTCTCTGGATAAAGATGCTAGAGCTTTGGATAGGTGGGGTAAAAAAGTGTATACCTCCTCCACGTTAGCTATGAGGGCTTTAAATTGCCAGTTTCATATGCTGAAGTATCAGAACTTTCTGTTAGGCCAGTTGAAATCTAAGGTGGATGCTTTATCTGAGGGTATAGAGTGTAAGGAATTGCAGGACTTAGTTCATGCTTCAGATCAAGTTGGTAAGCATTCCTTGCAGTGTGGCTTCGATGCTCTTCAGGCTTCTTCCAGGGTGGCTGCTACTGGTTCAGTTATTCGTAGACACGCCTGGCTTAAGGATCAAAATTTGTCAGAGCATGTTAAAGCTCGTATTTTGGATGCTCCTCTTCAATCTGAAGTTCTTTTTGGTTCTCCTGTGGAGTCAGTTTTGAAAAAGATGAAAGACAAGTTACTTCAACATCTACAGTATGTAATGGCAGTTTTAAGGTGCCTAGGGTATTCTGTGAACGAAACAAAGTCCAGTCTAGTACCCTCTCAAGACATGTGCTTTCTGGGTGTGAGACTGAATACAGCCTCTCAGATGGCTTTTATGACCCCGGACAAACAAAGAAATCTTCACCTATACTTCCAGCAATTATCAGTACTGTCCAGGCTGACTGCAAGGACAGTCCTTCAAGCCTTGGGGTTCATGGCATCTTGCATTCTGGTACTTCCCAATGCCAAACTGCATATGAGGAAGCTACAATGGTATCTCAAAAGTGTATGGACTCACCACTGCCACGATTTGGACACTGTCATTCAGATAATACCTTGCATCCAGAAGGAATTCTTGTGGTGGGCCCAGGAATGTCACCTAAACAAGGGACTCTCTGTGACCCAACCAGAGGCGAGTCAGATCTTAACGACGGATGCCTCCGACCTGGCTTGGGGAGCACACTTCAATGGGAAATGGATTCAAGACACGTGGCCTCCCAGACTACAGCATTTGCATATCTACATGAAGGAGATGTTAGCAGTCCAGTTTGCCCTGATGGCCTTCAAGGACCTACTTCAACCAGGACAGGTGTTGATTCAAACAGACAACGCAACTGTCATGTGGTACATCAACAAGCAGGGGGGAACCCATTCTTACCCTCTTTGCAGACAAGCTATGATATTGTGGGAGACTGCTCTGAGTTTGCACATCACTCTTCAAGCACGGTTTCTGCCAGGAGCACAGAACTCCTTAGCAGATGTATTGAGCAGACAAATTGTGGATCCCCACGAATGGAAATTGGATCCTCACGTATTCCAACAGTTGACAGTGGCTTGGGGAACTCCAGACATAGATCTGTTCGCTTCTCCACTAAATTTTCAGCTGCCAAAATTTTGCACAAAGATGTTTCATCCAAAAGCTTGGAAAGTGGATGCTCTATCCTTCAGTTGGAACAACCTTCACGTCTATGCTTTCCCTCCTCTGCCTCTCCTTCCCAGGGTACTCTTGAAAGTCAGGCAGGACAAGCCTTGTATGATTCTAATAGCACCAGATTGGCCACGACAGCACTGATATCCTCTGCTGTGGAGTTTAGTTCAGGAGCCTCCTTGGCCTTTGCCACCGATTCCTCACCTGTTGTCCCAGTCAAACAATCATTTTCTCAATGTCAGGGTACAGTCCCTGCATCTAACAGCCTGGCGTATTTTGTTTTAGACCCTGGGGGGTCTCAGCTTCCTTAACAGGTTTTGAATGTCATTTTGGAAGCCAGACGGCCTAGTACTAGAAAAGTTTATGCTGATAAATGGAGGAGATTTTTTCTTTGGAGCACAGCAAAGAGCCTTGATGTCTCAGTGCCTAATTTGAGTTTTACACTACAGTGCCTTACTGAATTACTAGACAAGGGTTTGTCTTTTTCCTCCGTGAAAGTTCATGCTGCAGCCATTTCTGCTCACTATGATTGTGACCCTCCTTTATTTTCTCACCCTTTGTTTAAACAATTTCTTAGAGGGGCAAAAAACATAAGACCCCCACGTAGAGCTCCTACTCCTTCCTGGGATCTCAATTTTGTGTTGGAAAAGCTTACTTTACCTCCTTTTGAACCTGCAGCTACGTCTGAGTTGAAGTTTTTGTCTTGGAAGACTGCTTTTTTGTTGGCCATTACGTCTGCTAGGAGGGTATCTGAATTACAGGCTCTCATGGCAGTTGAACCCTTCCTAATATTCCATAAGGATAGGGTGTCCTTGCGTACTAACCCTACTTTTATGCCTAAAGTTATTTCTGATGAGGCCTTAAACCAATCTATTCATTTGCCTACTTTTTATGCTGATCCCCAAAATAAAGGGGAAAAAGTTTTGCATTCTTTGGATATTCACAGGCAGTTACGCTATTATTTGAGCAGAACTAAAGAGTTCAGGCAGACTCAACAGTTATTTATTTCTTTTGCTTTGGGTTCACAAGGGAAAGCTGTTTCAAAGCAAACTATTTCTAAGTGGATTGGCCATTGTATTGCTTTTTGTTATTCTCATCATGGAAAGGATGTTCCTGCTGGGATCAGACCTCATTCCACTAGGGCTACTGCCACATCTACTGCCTTTTTAAGGGGGGTAGCTACTAAGGATATTTTGGAGGCAGCTACTTGGAGTTCAGTGCACACTTTTACTAAACATTACCATCTCCCTCTTTATTCCAAGTCTAGGGCTGGGTTTGCCACTGCAGTCTTACAGGGCATGTTAGCAGCTCCTAATGCTTTTTAGTTTGCCAGCCTCCCTTTACCTTTGCTTTGGGATTCTACCCACAGGTTATGACTGCAGCAATGTGAGACGAAGAACATAGTACAGTTTTGTACCTACCATAAATGTAGATGTTCGAGGATCCACATTGCTGCAGTCCAATTTTCCCTCCCTCCTTCCCCCCTATAGTTTGGGGTTGCTGTGTTTCTTTTGGGATAATTATTTTCTCTATGTTGGTTGTTGGGTATTTTCTATTTTGGCTATGGACTTTCCTTTTTAGGCCTTCTGACATCTGGGGCAAGAAAGACTGAGGATATGGCGTCGGTCATGCGCTTAAGTACTACTGCGTACTGACGTCAGCTCTGAGCGACCATGACCGACGCCAGCCTAACACTTTGGTATTCGTGCCGACTGAGGACAGCGGACTACCCACAGGTTATGACTGCAGCAATGTGGATCCTCGAACATCTACATTTATGGTAGGTACAAAACTGTACTTTTTCTGTTAACTGAATTGTTTTCGGTGCTTGCCTGATTAGCACATTCAGGTTTATCTACGGTTGTCTGTTGGAAATGTTTTTGCATTCAAATGTTTATTTGTAGTTAGGCTGTTTGTACTGTGTTACCGGTAATTGTATTAAGTGCTGTTAGGTTACTCTTCACAAGACGAGAACTGTGCAACAGCTCAGCACTTATCAGAAGCGTGTGTTAGTACTTGCCATTTAGTTGAATGTCAGCTGCTAGCTACTGTTTGTAGAGCATTTGGCTCAGTTTCTTTTACATAATTCTTAGTTTTGTGTATTTGTAATTGCCACTTGGCCATGGGTGTTGCAGAATTTACCAACAAATTTTATCCACAAGGGGGAGTTTGTAAATTTTGCCCTGAGTAGGCAAGTCGTGCATTACCCACAGTCAGGTGGCTCTTATTTTACGCTGGAGTCATTTAAAAGATACTCCCCACATTTGCTGAATAAACCTGCCATAATGGCTCTCTCTGGTTTGAGAGATGTTTCACCCATACTACAAAGTAGAAACATCTCTGTACATATTAAGCATGCACATTTTTACATGTCTGTAAACTCTTTATAGTGACAGGACGAGTTGTAATGTGCCACTGGTTTTGTAGCATTAAATAATGAAGCTGCATTTATTTTTAAAACTTCTATTAGCAGATTAGTGCCTTGTGTCATGTAAGGACCGTTTCCCACTTTTTCTTAGATTTGTCTTTATAAACTTGCTGCTGGTGTCTTAATGGCAACAAGTAACAAATGTTTCAGCAGTCTGGTGAACACACATTTTTGTGGTGGTAGCAGTAGATGGCTGATGCTATAAGACTTTAGCCACTCAGGTAGCTCAGTTTGAGGACTGTTCTTAGAATGTCTGCAAACTTACTTTGTAAAGATTTTTGTTGTTTTAAGGCACTATTGGCCTGCAGTGACTTATTAGAAGAGTGCTCATTTCCCTAGCCTAGTTGATTTCCATCTTTCACCCATCCAACTGCAGAGTTATAGCTACAGTATATGTTTACCTACGTAGCCTTAATTAGTTCTGTTAACTAACTCATACCATCTTTCCAACTGTGTTCTGCTCCTACTGACTCAGATGCAAGAGCTGTACATCCCCAAAAGGATTCTCTTTCCAAGAGAAAGACACATGTCTTGTCTGTTTCATATTCTTCATAAGCACTGCTGTAGAATTGTAAACTTAGTGAAAGGCAAAACTGTTATGAGGTAATGCCATACAATTTATACCTGTAGGAACTACATGAGGAATCATTACTCACTGCTTCAAATGTAGGGATATACTTAAATTTTGACAAAAAATGATGGAGCCACTAAAATTGTGCACTTGTTTGTAATGGCTCTTTACACTTTAATGGTTCAGGTTCAGCTATCAGTTTCAGATCAGTACAATATTGTCAAAATAATTTTAATTTTGACTTCTGTTGGATGAAAATTTATCCAAACACTGCAGTCCTCAGCAGAATATCACTCGTCAGAAAATTTTATCTCTGGCTTAGTTTAATATTAATGAACATCTTTATGATTAAAAATTGCAGTCCTGGCCTGATGCTGATCACAGAACATGCTTCATTTTATTATACCCAGGTAATCTGAAGGCTTGTCTTCTGCAAATCGCTCTTACCTACCATCTTAGGTTATGAGAAGATGTTAAAATGAGATAATATGCAAGCCTCCTAATTTCAAAACATGCTCAATGTTTTTTGGGGGGCAATAAGTAGGGAACAGTTTGCTTTCTAGAACAGAAGGATGCAAAGCCATGTCCTGTTTCAGAACCAATTACTTGAGCGTTTAGTGCATTTAGCCTCAACCATTTGGTATTCTAATGGGTGCTTTTCTAATATGGTTGACATATTAAAATATTGTATTCCCCATAATTCAGCTGACACTACCTTTCCAGGGCATACTCTGATTTGGTTGCACTGGTTATCTTGTACTCTGTCTGTACTCCAACTTTTGTAAACAGTAGAACTTTACCTTTGTTCTGGCTTATGTTTAAAACTGGTCCTTGGATCAACCCACCTTTTTGTGTAACAAGTAATGGTAAACCAGTAAGTATATTTACCAATAGTCTGTGCTATTTTATCATGAGAACAAAGCTCAAGTAAAAATTGCTGAGTGTGAATATATTTTTCTACTATTAATAAAGTTTAACAGTACAGTATTAAAATAAAACCAGGTTTTCCTGCCATTTTAAACAACCTTTTTGAAAGCATACAGCTATTTTGCTAACATATTTCAGCAATTATCTTTTCGGTCTGCTATGCAGTATTTTTTGACGTTTTGCTTGCATATTTTGCTGATCTGATCACTGATGCTTGTTCAAATTGTTCCTAATGTATTGGTAATCAAATGGAAACCTATCACGCTTCATTTGTAATGGCAAATTAGTGGTCAGCACTCAAGAGAAAATTGAGGCCAATTGCCACTGTATAAAATTAGTATTTGGGCTGGAAGAGTAAAATGACCGTCTTCTTCAAAGACTAGCCCCAATTCACCCATTAAGTACCAGAAACATTAGTAGGTAACTAGTGTCAAAACATTAGCAAAGCTGAATAAATGATTATTTAACTAGTCAGAATTTGAAAGATCTGGTCATTTTAATGGACTAACCTCTTGTGTACATTTTAAGAGTTTTCATGAAACTCTGTGCTTGTGGATTGGAAGAAAGGTATTGTCAAGGCGATTAATAAGAGCAAGGGTAATAAATGTTGTATTAAACTGTAAGTAAAAATATGACTTCACGTAATGAGCTATGGAAAAGTTAGTATTGCAAAGGCTACAAAATCAGATGAGGGTGTTAGGATTAACAAACATCTCATCACCTGTTTACATCATTGCAACAATGTTATAATAGCATTAGAAGATAAATTAGAGTTTGATGTATATGAATTTCTTCCAGACCTTTGATATTGTAAACCATAAAAAAAAGTTTTGTCCAAGTTAAGAACCATTGGTATTTAAATTATCACACGTTTTTTGGATCCAGAGTTGGCTACAATACTTGAAATTGGCAGTGGACCTTGAAGGCACACTTTTAAACTGGTTTACATTAAGTCATGGCCTGCCTGTGGGTTTTATCCTTGAAGTAAAGTCTGAAATTAAAGTCTCTGTCATTAAGTGGTGTCAATCCTCAGTGATTTGCCAGAAAAACACAAATTTTATGAGGAATGGATTAGAAATATGAGTCAAAAATCTGGACATTCTTTAAAATCTAGGCAATTGAGATGTATGGTGAGCAGTCTGGTTGTTGGTATAGAGGATACAGGCTCTTGTTTCCTGTAACCAAGGTAAAGGGATTGAACCTGAGCAAATTAACTAACTTGTCATCCCATTTAACTAGGGCATTTTACACATGCACACACACACACACACACACACACACACACACACACACACACACACACACACACACACGTGCGCACACACCCTGAAGAAAGTAATGGCTTGCCTCACAATCGCACCAGTGCAACAAGATCTCGGTGTCAAAATCCCATGCAAAAAAGCAGTAGGAGGTTCTGGGTCAATGTGCAAAAGCAACAGGTTTCAATGTTTAAATCTGCATCTGTGCATGCATAGTACTAAAGATGCATGCACAGACGCACAGTTTTTCCTTAAAGAAGAAATTGCATGGACGCCCTATGTCAAAGAAGAAATTTTGTTTAAAAGTTGTGGCAGACCCCTAGCCACTGCCCCCAAGTTAGTCCATAAACTAGGTTGCCTAGAGGTGGATCTGGCACTGAAATCAGGAGATCCATTCGTCCATCCTATTTTTACATACGGGTTCAGGGTGCCACTTCAATAGTGACAATCATCTCGAGCCAAGGTTTACACTGCTGGGTGGCTAGCCCTGATTCGGTATGTCGTTTATTAAATGTGTAGTCTTTAACTTGCAGAAGGCTAAAGAGAAATTTCATTTTTACATATGAAGCCAGAAGAGAGATTTTTTTTTTTTCTCAAATGTGTTTGGTTAAGGCCGTTGGGTACACACAAGATCAATAGATTATTAAGAAAATATAAATGTGGCAGTATTGCATCAGACTGGTGCAATGAAAAGGGATGTGAAGCAGTGGGATTTTTTCCCAGTACACATGAGAGTTTGATTCACTGGTTTCTTTTAATGAAAAGTAAAACTAAATTACCTGTATTGGAATAACAAGCTTCTTTTTAATGACTGGTGCTTATAGACACTTGCCATTTGCCCGCATTATGATGATAATGGCGATAGAGTAGCTGGCTTAGAATAAATAAAAGTGTATATGGCTGTTTTTTGCATTGGGGAAAACTTAAAAAGTGTCTGACCCCCCAATGGGACAGTATATGTCACAGGCAGTATATATCAGGCAATGGTGCAGGTCTTTGACTGACTACTGAAACATTCCAGAGAACGAATAAGTGGCTTCACAGTTTTCCCCAGTACTGGTAGATGCTCTACTGTATTAGCAGATATGGCTGCATCAGTTTCCCCTTAAATCTGTTAGTACTTCAGTCAAAATGGCAGGTAGCAGTAATTCACCTGCTGAAGTACGAAGTAAGGAGTAATCCAGCAGTATTTTCCTCCTGACTAGAGGAAGTCTCAAAAACCTTGATAGTTGTTGACTTAATAACTTCATGACACTGGAATCCAGATGAAAAAAATGTAAGTAGCTTTTAACCTTTCAGCAGGAGTAGGTTCGTAAGCATCTTGTATGCAGAACTCGAGCCAGATCGTGGGCGAAATGTGTCCATACAGTGATGGCAGTGGATATAACTGAAAGTCCTAGGCTTCCCAGCCTTGTAGAAAACTAATAGGGTCTTATGCCCAACACATGCTAGCATCATTCACAGCAGACCCTATTTAGTAAAGTAAAGCTGAATTGTAACAATTTATCATAATTAAAGTATCACTTGTTAGCGAGCTATCTCGGACCAGTGATTTACAGTAAACGTAGTCCTTTCAGGAGAAAAAATGCAAAGAAAGATTTAGTTTAGCAAACTAGCAGACTTCTTGCATTATTAGTTTACATTCATGACTGGAATCGGCAGAGTATTCTGCACTTGATTTGATATGTATAGCAAATTTTATTGCTGGCTTCCTTTTATTGTTTTATGAATTGGTACTTTCCCAACTATGCAACTAAATGCTATAACTTAATGCAGTGCTTTTAAGTAAACTGTGTACTGGAAGTGGTGTCATCCAAGCATTTTTTCTTTCTGTTGCGTAAGATTTATTTAAAGGGCAACAGTGGCCTCCGGTTATGTTTTTTTGTAAATGAATGAATGAATTATGTCTGTTAGCTGAACTTATTGGCATTCATTGCTGTGGTCTTGGTCATTAGCCCTGTTAGTTTTTTTCTTTCAATAACTGTCTTCAACAGCTACAGGTCTTTGCTGCCAGCTGAATTCTAATCTCATTTACACTGCATTTTTATCTGTTTTTTTAAAAGAACTCTGCAAATTCAAAAAATATTTTTTATTTTGTAACGCTGCTTAGTCATAGTTGGTACAGTGTGCTTACCACATGCATGGTGCACGTATCGTTCTGGCAGTTAGCACTACTTTTCCATTTATAAACTTTTAACAAACCAGATTTTTTTTGTACAAACTTGACTCACAACCAGAGGTTACATCATAATTCATAATATTTTTAAGTTTCCTTCTGTCTAGTCCATACCAGGCAAGTCCTTGATGCTCAAAAGAACAATATTCACTACACAAAGTTGTCAGAGATTACTTGGGCTGTATGCCTGATCGTTTATTTATCTGGTGTCTGATGGAATCCCTGTATTTGTCTCTCTCCTTTTTAATCATTATAACTAACCTAACTCCATTCATTGCCCATTATTTCTTATTTCCCTGTTTGTCCTTAGGGCATGTAAGCTCTGTCTTCTCATTCTGTGTCTTTTTTTCTTTTCCCATATTTACCATTTTTGTTGTTATATTTACTACTGGGCTGTTGAACATTGTTCCCTCACCTTATTTAAGCCCCTCCATCATATCTATTGCTTCAAAAAATAATATATTCTTTTAACAATACTTCTATATTCTCACAATGCAGAAGATGGTGCTGGGCACTATGAGAAAACCAGGCGTGAGAATTTAGGGTGTAATTTATCTTAATGAAGCTAGTCGAACAGGTATAGTCTGCACAGAAGGATCTTGGTAGAAAACTAAATATTCTAAGGGGATATGCATAGTACAGGTGGACACAGAGTTTCAAAAAATGAATATATGGGAACTGGGAGATGCAGTTTAATAGTATGAACAACTTGCCAGGATGAACTCGAGTATCATTTCCCATTAGTGGAGGTGGATAATTGGAACTTCCTTTTGAAGTGATGGTAAGGTCAAAAGCAAAAAAAAAAAAAAAAAAAAAAATTCAGGAAAGCAGGGAAATACATATGACATATTTACTTTGGTGGACGACAGCTTATGGTCCAGGAAGGGCACGCATCTCATCAGTTTTGTGGGAAATGCTCAGACTAAGGTGGACCAAGCAGATGTTCTTCATGTTTCACTGTTGTAGTCATCACACTTGGGTTATCTGCCTGCAGGTAGCCCTCAGTCGGCCCGAATACCAGAGTCTTGGGATTTCTGCATCGGATGCTGTTGCCTCATCGATGATGTCAGGGCTATAAAACATGCATCAGACGCCATTACATCAGCTGTTCTTGCCGTGTGAGAGGCCGAAGCAGAAGTAGTTCACAAGTGCCGGTCGGCAGCTACCTGAAATTTTTGTTTATCGAGTTTCAAACCTGAAGTCTTCTAAAGCGAAGTACCCTGTTGGGGATCCTTTTTTCTTGCTCTAACTGATGTCAGAAAAAGTTTGTCTTGCCTGTGGAAAGCAAATACCTCACAGAGCTTTTCATTCTTACTAAGTCACCTGTTTAGGCCCAGACCACGATGTCCCTCGCAGTCGGTTTTGTGCCTTGTTCAATGCCTGAACTATTCGTCATCGGGCTATTTTTCTCTCTAAATTCTTTCGCTCTCGTTCTCCATATTCCGAAATGGCTTTGGTAAGCCATCTGACTACTGATCTTCCGAAAAAAACACAAAAATAAATAGACACAGACCGCATAGGTCCAAAACTGCCGAAGACTCTTCCGTTAAGCTAGTCGCCAGTCCGCCGGTACTCACTGAGGTGCTTTCGCAGCTCCTGTTATCCACTTCTACAGATTCGCAGGCCTCTACTAAGACCCATTCGGAGTCCGGTATGCCACAAGATGCTGCTTTGACTGTGGAAGCTGTGGATGTCTCTACCTTGGTTGGGTCCAGAGCCGCTGTGCAGGCAACGGCTTCTGAGGGTGTATTCAGACCTTCCGATGTTCGTATTAAACAGACTACTTCGTTAATGACTAAACCTACCGAATTTTTCAGGCCCAGAGTCACACTATGTTTAGGAAACCAACAACCAAAGCACATTCTCAAGCTCCCATGCCACAGAAGCAAATGCGTAGAATGGCTGAAGACCTTATCACTTTAATTAGGGGAAGCCAACCTTCCCCCTCTAAAAGACAAAGAATTGATTTTCCTTCTGTTTCTTCAGACCACGAGTGACTCTGACCCCTGTGATTACCAGGACATACCCTTGACCTACCTGAGAGGACTCAGATGCAGAGGATTCAGTTCCCTCAGCCCCCCCCCCCCCCCCCAAGAGGACCTTTCTTTCGGTGAAACCTTATATACCCTAAGAAAGCATTTCCGCTGGGAATGCCAGGACTACCCACAGTCCAAAAAAAGACTCCAGGAATTTTTACACTTGCCTCCGCATAGGCCTCTAGCTATTCCCCCCATCCTGGATATTGTAGATGATATCTTCATGGAATCCAGCCTTACCCCTGACACTTTACCACCTGCTCCTAGAAAGCCTGACAGATACTCCAGAGTACCTGACTCTCACAAATTTATCTTTAAAAATCCCACTGCAGATCCAGAGACCTAAAGGTATTAAGACTTCTACAGCCAAAAACCCTACTCCTTCAGACAGGGATTCTAGGGCTCTAGACAGATGGGGTAAGAAGGTATACACCTCTGCAACTCTTGCCATGAAGACTTTAAATTGCCAGTTTCACATGTCGAAGTACCAGATCTAATTAAACAAAAAATGTTGATTACTGATTGTGCAGAAAGTAAGGACTTACAACATTTAATGAATTCTGAAAACCAAGTTGGTAAACATACTTTGTAGTGTGGTTTTGATGCCCTAGAAGCATCTTGCAGGGCTGCTGTCACTGGGTCTGTTCTGAGAAGGCATGCTTGGCTGAAGGAACAAATCTTGCCAGACCATGTCAAGGCAAAATTATTTGATGCTCTATTAAACCAAGAATGTTTGGCTCTAAAGCAGAAGTAGCTCTTAAGATGGAGGAAAAAGCTAAATCCATGCAAACTGTTAAAAAGTTCTTACAGGTACAGCCACCTAGTAGGCATTGGCCTTCAGAAAACTGGTCCTTTCCAGTCCCATCCAGACCTTCTCAGCCCATACCCAGGGGCAACAGACCACAAAGACTACAGTCTCAGGGTATGCACAGATCTAAACAGTGGAGTGCTCCCTCCTCAAAAATTGGGAGTGGTAAGCCCACCCCCCTGTGGAAAAAGTTCATAATGACTTGTCCTTAATCCTTCCCAGTCATGCACAAGTACTTGCACCCCTAGGAGGAAAACTCGCCCTGCATGCAAAAAACTGAGAGTATATTACCCAGGACCGATGGGTCTTAAACATTGTATCCCAGGGATACAGATTCTATTTGTTCTCTCTGTCAACCCCAAGTGGATTGCCAGACCTTCCTCCAAACCAGTGGACAGAGGCCCAAAAGCAAGTACTTTCTCTTCTCAGTATCAGGGCTATTCAACCTGTGCCAAAAGAGCAAAGGGGACAGGGTTTCTACTCCAGGCTGTTCCTGGTGCCCAGGAAAGAGAACTCTTGGCGCCCTAATCTGAATCTGTCTACCCTAAACACCTTCCTGGTGGTACCAAAATTCAAAATGCTTTCACTCAAGCAGCTCCTTCCTATGCTAACCAAGGACTCCTGGCTAGTCACCCTAGACTTAAAAGAAGCTTATCTGCACATCCCCATAAGGGAATCTTGCAGGAAATATCTGTGTTTCAGGGCAAGTTCTCTGCATTTCCCTTTGGCTTCTCTACTGCGCCCAGGGTATTCACAAAGTGCATGGCTCCAGCAATTGCTTACTGAAGGCAGATAAATATTCAAATGTACCCATACTTGGACAATTGCCTGATTCAGGCGGACAGACAGGAATTGCTACTTCAGCACCTGATGTTTGTAAAGAGACTCCTAACTTCTCTGGGGTACACCATCAATTAAAAGAAATCACATCTGGTACCTAGCCAAAAGATTGTATTCCTGGGAGCAAGCTTTAATAGAACTTCCCAGATGGCATTCCTCACTCCAGAAAAGCAGGTTTATTTGACAAATTATTTCAAACTACTGGCCACCCAAACCCAGCTATCTGCAAGAAAAATACTGCAAGCCCTAGGGTTCATGGTCTCATGTGTTCTACTTATTCTATATGCAAGACTGCATATGAGGAAACTTCAGTGGTACTTAAAAAGTCTCAAGTGTCAACATTCCCAGGACCTGGAAGCAGTGATTCCTATTATTCCTTGCCTAAGGGCAAAGTTCCTTTGGTGGGCAGAGGCTTGCAACCACAACAAGGGACTCCCTTTCTCACAACCCCTCGCCATCCAAACTCTGACAACAGACTCATTAGACTATGCATGGGGGGCTCACATGGCAGACAAATGCATTCAAGGCAAATGGAGCCCAGGATAAATTCACCTGCATATCAATCAAAAAGAAATGTTAGCTGTACAGAATGCTCAGACAGCCTTCAAATACCTTATCCTGCCAGGACAACTCATGACAGACAGACAACACCACAGTTATGTGGTACGTAAACAAGCAGGGGTGAACTCACCCCTACCCACTCTGCAGGTTAGCCATGGCTCTGTGGAACACAGCCTTAAGCAAAACCAAGTGCACCTGCAAGCTCAATTCCTGCCCGGCAATCAAAATTCACTGGCAGACTTAAGCAGAAATCTAATTGACCCACACGAGTGGAAACTGGAACCAAACTCATTCAAACTTCTAATACACAGGTGGGCGGACACCAGAGGCAGACCTCTTTGCATCCCCCCAGAACCATCAACTAAACAAAATTTTCACCAGAATTCCCCACAGCCAAGCTTGGAAAGTGGATGCCCTATCCCTCACATGGGAAAACCTCTCAATCTATGCCTTTCCCCCTCTGCCCCCCTTCCAAAAATTACTCCTCAAGAACAAACAGGACAGGCCAAGGACAATCTTTATTGCACCAGACTGGCCAAGCCAGCACTGGTACCCACTCCTACGCAGTCTGACAGCAGTGCCACCCTGGCACCTACAGCAGACCCCCTCTCTGCTGTCCCAGCAGGAGGGACAGATTTTGCATCCTCAGCTGCAAACCCTGAACCTGGCAGCCTGGCTTATTCCCTGAATACATCACTAGCAATCCTCAGCAAACCGGTGCTGGATGTTATCCTTGAGACCAGGAGGCCCAGTACTAGGAAATCCTATTCAGAAAAGTGGAATATATACAGTTCTAGGAGCCAGTCTCAAGAGAAGGACACAGCCATGCCCTCCTTGCCTCAAATCTTAGATTACCTGGCAGAGCTGCTCCACAAAGGCCTGTCCTCATAAATTAAGATTCATGCCTCTGCCATCTCAGCTCATTATAATACTGAACCACCCCTCTTCTCTCACCCTCTGATCAAACAATTCCTGAGAGGAGCTAACAATTTAAGGCCCCCTAGGAGAGCTCCCACTCCTGCCTGGGACCTTAACGTTGTACTAGAGTAGCTCACGCTTCCCCCTTTTGACCCTGCTGCTACAGCAGAGTTAAAATTCCTCTCTTGGAAAACAGCCTTACTGCTAGCCATCACTTCAGCAAGAAGAGTGTCTGAGTTAAAGGCCCTTATGGCTGTGGATCCTTTCATTATCTTCCATGTGGACAGGGCTTCCTTCAGGACTTAACCCATCTTTTATGCCCAAGGTGGGGTCCAGTGTGGCTTTAAACCAATGCATCCATTTGCCAACCTTTTTTTCCTAATCCTCAGAATAAAGGGGAAAGGATCCTGCACTCCTTGGACATGCACAGACAGCTCAGGTTCTACCTTGACAGGACTAAACCTTTCAGAAAATCTGAACAGCTGCTAGTTTGCTGCAGGGGCAGAGGGCAAGGCCATTTCAAAACAAACCATTTCTAAATGGATAGCACACTGCATCCATTTCTGCTACAATCACTATGGAAAACCTACCCCACATGGGGATCAGGCCTCATTCCACTAGGGCTACCTCAACCTCTACAGCTTTTCTCAGGGGAGTCCCTACCAGGGACATCCTGGAAGCTACAACCTGGAGTTCTGTACACACCTTCACCAAGCATTACCACTTACCTATTTTTTCTAAATCCAGAGCTGGATTTGCCACAGCAGTCTTACAAGGCATGCTAGCCAGCCCTACTACTACTTGACTGCCTCCACCCTTCCACAGCTTTGGGAATCAACCCAAGTGTGATGACTGCAACAGTGAAACACAAAGAACATAGTACAGTTGTGTGCACTTACCATAAATGTAGATGTTCGAGTGTATTCACTGTTGCAGTCCTGGTTACCCTCCCACCAGCCCCCTCACACTCTATACTTTCTACCTATTTTCTTTTTTGGCCAGATGTTATGGAAATGGCATTTGCTTTTTACTGGAGGTGTTCCACACCATTTGATTGCTTCATATTTTGGGGGCTCCTGACATCTGCGGCAAGAAAAACTGATGTAATGGCATCGGCTACATGTTTTATACCCCTGACGATCTGACATCATGGATGAGGCGGCAGCATCCGATGCAGAAATCCCAAGACTCTGGTATTCGGGCCGACTGAGGGCTACCTGCAGGCAGATAACCCAAGTGTGATGACTGCAACAGTGAATACACTCGAACATCTACATTTATGTTGAGTACACAACTGTACTTTCTCCTCTGCCATAAAAGCAGGTTCCATGATGTTACTGACTATTTTAACCCTTGGGCAATGCTGATAGTATCTTAGCATATTAGTTAGTTGAGTTCTCCCTGTTGTTTATTTTATTATAAGTTCTTTTAATTCACTGTTTTGAGTTTCAGTAGCTAGATAATAGAAAATACTTGGTTTCTGCAGGTTTCTCCCTTAAGTGGTTTCTGGCAGAAATGCCGGGAAGGAATGGGTGCATGCCTAGCTTTAGAATCATCTTTTATTGTATAGATGATAAATCAAATTATTTTCTTTAGCCAGTCTTCTCCATCACCATCATGTCCCTTAAGTCTCACTAGTGTCATGCCTGAACTTGGCTGAATTGTGATTTCAGCTGTGTAGCTGGCACTGAGGGTTACTGGCTGCCAGCAAACAACGTTTCTTTTTTTGTTTGTTTTGATTGGACGGAATTAAGTTGAAATATAAGCCCAGTTTTCTTGGTGTCCCATCTTATCTTCAGTTTGTGGCTGATGTTCTTCATACCACATTGCTGCAGTCCTAACACTTGGGTAGTCCGCTGTCCCAGTCGGCCCGAATACCAAAGTATATGGCTGACGTCGGTCAAGGCGCATTAGTCTGACGTCAGGACGTCAGGGTACAAATGCGCATGACCGACGTCATATCCTCAGTCTTTTTTGCCACATGGTCCGATGCAGAAGCAGTTTTGCAAGTGCAGGTTGGCGTTCTGAGATTTTCCGAAGTCGGAGTTTCAGACCGAATCCAAGTTGGCTAAGTACCCGTTGGGGAATATTTTGTTTTTCTTGCCTCAGTATTTTACCGGATGTCAGAAAAAGTGAATAACTGTATTTCTTGTGGGAAACAGATACCTCATAGGGATTACCATACCTTGTGTATACCTTGCTTAGGGCCTGAGCTCGTCGTGGTTGGCTGTCGCTCTTGTGCTAGATTTAACAAACGCACTATAAAGAGAAGGTTAGATTGTGCCAGGTTAGTTTTTGGGAAGCGGTGTAATTATAAAATGCCGTCGGATGCTCCGACGCCCGCTTCGTCAAAAAAGCGCAAGGACAAAACAGCAAAGCCTAGGCTGGAAGAACCGTCCGTGCGGACGTCGGTTCTTTAGAGGGCTCGGTGGAGCCAGGGGTTCAGCCAGAAATTTCTTTGGAATCCCAGGGAGAGACTTTATTACTGAAAGATGTGACCTCTCCGGAGGTAGGCCAGGCGGAAGGGGCTTCTCAGGTAGCTGTTCTTCCCTCCCTTCCTAAGGTGGTTAGGCCCTCCCCTGCTGTTTCCAAGGCTTCTCCCAGGGGCAGGCCAGGTTTTGTTTCAGGTGTTACCCCTACTTCTTCAGGGTCTGTACCTAAGAAGCATATGCTTAAGATGGCAGAAGATTTGATTACAATGATTAGAGGTTCTATGCCCCCTCCTGATAAGAGGCCTAGGGTGGAACCCGAGCTTGGGAGTTTTGAGCAGTGTTCGGATGCTTCTGAGTCTTCGGCTGAAGACTTGCAGGAGTATTCCCCTTACTCTGATTCTGATGTAGATGATTCTACTCCTTCTGCTTCTCCTCCTGAGGATTTTTCATTTTCAGAGACTCTTCATTCCATGAGGGAGCATTTTAAATGGGAAGGTCAGGATTTCTCTGATTCCAGGAAAAGGTTTAGGGAATTTTTGTTTCTACCCCAGCATAGGCCTTTAGCTATACCTCCTGTTCTAGATGTGGTGGAGGATGTTTTTGCAGAGGCTTCTCTGAACCCTGACTCTTTGCCTCCTGCTCCAGTTAAACCGGATAGATATTATAGGGTGCCTGAAGCTCATAAGTATCTTTTAAGAGTCCTAGGGCAGACCCAGAAACTGTTTCACAGGGGCCTAAAGGTGTTAAGGCTTCTGTTGTTAAAAATCCTGTTCCTCCAGATAAAGAGGCAAGGGCTTTGGATAGATGGGGAAAGAAAGTGTATACTTCTTCCACTTTGGCCATGAGAGCTTTGAATTGCCAGTTTCACATGTTGAAATACCAAAATTATCTCCTTTCACAATTAAAGTCTAAGGTAGATGCTTTGGCGGAAGGTATTGAGTGTAAAGAGTTGCAGGATTTAGTTCATGTTTCTGAACAGGTGGGTAAGCATTCTTTGCAATGTGGTTTTGATGCTGTGCAGGCCTCTTCGAGGGTGGCTGCCACTGGTTCGGTTCTTCGCAGGCACGCCTGGTTGAGGGATCAGAATTTAGCTGAGCATGTGAAAACAAGGATTTTAGATGCTCCTTTACAATCTGATGTGTTGTTTGGTTCGCCTGTGGAAGCAGTTCTAAAGAAAATGGAAGACAAGGCTAAGTCTATGCAGACTGTTAAAGATTTTTGCAGGTTCAGCCTCCAAGTTTAGTAGAAATTGGCCTACCAAGGGGTGGACATATCCTGCTTATGATTCCCAGTCTAGGGGTAGGTCTAGTCGTGGTAGAGGCAGAGCTCAAGGTTCTTTTAGGCCTAGAACAGGGAGTTCACCTGCTCAGTCTTCTGGTGAGGGCAGGGGTCAGTCCTTTCGTAAACAGACCCAATGACCTGCCTTTTCATCTGCCAGAATCTTCTCGTCTGGCAGCACCTTTGGGAGGAAGGTTGGCACTTTTCAAAGAAAACTGGAGTTTAATTACCCAAGACAGATGGGTATTGGATATCATTCACCACGGTTACAGGTTTTATTTCCATACCTTGCCTCCTTTCAAAGGCATGCCAGACATTCCTCCTCAACAAAGGAAAGAGTCTCACAAGCAAATTTCTCTGTTGCTCCAAATAGGGGCCATTCAGCCGGTTCCTGTGCCAGAAAGGGGCCTAGGATTTTATTCTCGCCTGTTCCTAGTACCAAAAAAGGGGAACACGTGGAGACCAATTTTGGATCTGTCTATCCTCAACACTTATCTGGACATTCCCAAGTTCAAAATGTTGACGTTACAACAGTTTTTACCTCTGCTGGGCAAAGATCACTGGATGGTAACTTTGGATCTCAAGGAAGCTTACCTTCATGTTCCTATCAGACTAATTTGCAGGAAGTATCTGCGTTTTCGAGCTGGGAATTCTCATTATCAGTTCTCTGCATTGCCCTTTGGCTTATCTACTGCCCAGAGTATTCACAAAGGTTCTGGCTCCAGTGATAGCTTTCTTCAGGCTAAAAGGAATACAAATCTATCCTTATTTGGATGATTGCCTGATTCTGGCTCAAGGAAGGGACGTGCTTCTTCAGCATTTGGAATATGTGATAGCAGTGCTAAGATGCCTAGGGTATTCTGTGAACGAAATAAAGTCCAGTCTAGTACCCTCTCAAGACATGTGCTTTCTGGGTGTGAGACTGAATACAGCAACCCAGATGGCCTTTTTAACCCCGGACAAACAGAAGAATCTTTCTCTTTACTTCCATCAACTATCTCATCAGTCCGGGCTGACTGCAAGGACAGTCCTTCAAGCCTTAGGGTTCATGGCATCTTGTATTCTGGTACTTCCCAATGCCAAATTGCATATGAGGAAGCTACAATGGTATCTCAAAATGTATGGACACAGCACTGCCAGGATTTGGACACTGTCATTCAAATAATACCTTGCATTCAAAAGGAATTTTTGTGGTGGGCTCAGGAATGTCACCTAAACAAGGGACTCTCTGTGACCCGGCCAGAGGCGAGTCAGATTCTTACGACAGATGCCTCAGACACAGCTTGGGGAGCTCATCTGAATGGAAAGTGGATACAAGACAAGTGGCCTGCCAGACTGCAGCATCTACATATCAACATGAAGGAGATGTTAGCAGTCCAGTTTGCATTACTGGCTTTCAAGGATTTACTTCTTCCAGGGCAGGTGTTGATTCTAACAGACAACACAACTGTCATGTGGTACATCAACAAACAAGGGGGAACACATTCTTATCCTCTATGCAGGCAAGCAATGCTTTTGTGGGAGACTGCGTTAAGCTTGCAGCTGAATCTTCAAGCAAGGTTTCTGCCAGGAGCTCAGAACTCCTTAGCAGATGTGTTAAGCAGGCAAATCATGGATCCCCACGAGTGGAAACTGGATCTTCATGTATTTCAGACATTGACAGTGTCATGGGGAACTCCAGACATAGATCTGTTCGCTTCTCCACTAAACCACCAGCTGCCAAAGTTTTGCACGAAAAGGTTTCATCACACAGCCTGGAAAGTGGATGCTCTTTCTTTAAGTTGGAAAAATCTTCATGTGTATGCCTTTCCACCTCTGCCTCTCCTCCCAAAGGTACTCCTAAAGGTCAGACAAGACAAGCCAAGGATGATTTTAATAGCTCCAGATTGGCCTCGCCAGCACTGGTGCCCATTGCTGAGGAGTCTGGTAAGGAAGCCTCCATGGCTCTTACCTTTGATTCCACACCTATTGTCTCAGAAGGACGGGCATCTACTCAATGTCAAGCTTCACTCTCTTCATCTAACAGCCTGGCATATTCTGTTTTGAACCATAGCAGGTCTCAGCTTCCTCAACAAGTTTTGAATGTGATTATGGAAGCCAGAAGACCTAGTACAAGGAAAGTGTACGCAGGAAAATGGAAGAGATTTTTATTTTGGTGTGCAGCAAAGGATTTGGATGTTTCTGAGCCAAATTTGAGTGTGGCTCTTCAATATCTTACTGAGTTATTGGACAAGGGTTTGTCTTTCTCTTCCATTAAGATTCATGCTGCAGCAATTTCAGCTCACTATGATTGTGACCCACCATTGTTTTCTCATCCTTTGTTCAAGCAATTTCTTAGAGGGGCAAAGAATATAAGACCCCCACGTAGAGCTCCTACTCCTGCTTGGGACCTCAATTTTGTGTTGGAGAAACTCACTCTGCAACCTTTTGAGCCTGCAGCTACTGCTGAATTGACATATTTGTCATGGAAGACTGCTTTTTTGTTAGCCATTACCTCTGCAAGAAGGGTGTCTGAATTGCAGGCCCTTATGGCGGTTGAGCCTTTCCTGATTTTTCATAAGGATAGGGTATCTTTACGTACTAATCCTTCCTTTATGCCTAAAGTGGTTTCTAGTGTGGCTTTAAACCAAACTATTCATTTGCCTACTTTTTATGCAGATCCCCAAAATAAGGGGGAAAAGATTTTGCACACTTTAGATGTACACAGGCAGTTGCGTTATTATTTAAGCAGGACTAAGGATTTTAGGCAGTCTCAGCAGTTGTTTGTTTCTTTTGCTTTGAGTTCTCAGGGCAAGCCTGTGTCAAAACAAACTATTTCTAAGTGGATTGGGTTTTGCATTGCATTTTGTTATTCCCATCATGGCAAGGAGATTCCAGCTGGGATTAGGCCTCATTCCACTAGGGCTACTGCCACTTCAACAGCATTTCTAAGGGGTGGCAACTAAGGATATTTTGGAGGCAGCTACTTGGAGTTCAGTGCATACTTTCTCTAAGCATTACCACCTTCCTCTCTACTCTAAATCTAGGGCTGGTTTTGCCACGGCTATTTTGCAGGGCATGTTGTCAGCTCCTGCTTCCTTATGATTTGCCAGCCTCCCTTACCTCTGCTTTGGGATTCTACCCAAGTGTTAGGACTGCAGCAATGTGGTATGAAGAACATAGTACAGTTTTGTACCTACCATAAATGTAGATGTTCGAAGATCCACATTGCTGCAGTCCAATTTACCCTCCCTCCTTCCCCTCTGTGTTTAGGGGTGGTTGTGTGGATGGGGTTATACTCTTGTAAATTTGTATATATTGTATATATATTTGGTGCAGGAGTGTGTGGTGTTTTTTGGTTTTAGCCTTATCTTTTTAGGGTCTTCTGACATCTGGGGCAAGAAAAGACTGAGGATATGACGTCGGTCATGCGCATTTGTACCCTGACGTCAGACTAATGCGCCTTGACCGACGTCAGCCATATACTTTGGTATTCGGGCCGACTGGGACAGCGGACTACCCAAGTGTTAGGACTGCAGCAATGTGGATCTTCGAACATCTACATTTATGATAGGTACAAAACTGTACTTTCACCCTATGTAGGTCATTTTGTGCTCTGCAGTCAGATGTTCTTCATGTTTCACTGTTGCAGTCATTACATTTGGGTAATCCTGCTGGCAGGTTGCCCTCAGTCGGTCTGAATTCCAAAGTCCTGGGTCCTGCGTCGGCCTCTGTCACCCGTTCCCTGACGTCAGGTCATCAGGGGTATAAAAGATGTGGCCCACACCATTTTCTTTAGTCTTTCTTGCCGCGCGGTGCCCGAAGCAGAAGCAGTTCACAATTGCCGGTCAGCCGATTCCTGAGATTTTCGAGTTCGAATTTCAGATCCGAAGTCTTCTATAAAGCCAAGTACCCCGTTGGGGAAACTTTTTGTCTTGCTCCAGACCGATGTCAGAAAAAGTTAATAATTGCATTTCTTGTGGGAAGCAAATACCTCATAAGGACTTTCATTCTTACTGTATTCCTTGCCTAGGCCCTGACCATAACGTTTCAGGTTGTCTGTTTTGTGCTAGATTTAACCAACGCGTCGGTATGATTTCACATTAAACTATTTTGGACGCAGGTTTAATTATCCAGAAATGTCGTCGGACAGCCATCCGACTACTGGAGTTCACAAAAAACGCAAAGAAAAAGATAGGCAACTGAGGCCCAAAACTGACTAAGCTTCTCCTAAGCCGTTCGCCGGTTCTCAGTGAGGTGCTTTTGCAGCCCCTGACACCCGCTACTTTAGAGTCGCAGGCCACTACCGACTCCCACGTGGAGTCTGCTATGCCACTGGAAACTCAAGGTATTTCAGCCTCGGGCGCTATTTCTTCAGATGGGTCCGGAGCCTCTCAGCAGGCATCTGCTTCTGAGGGTGTATTCAGACCTAAACATCTTTACATTAAACTGACTTCAAAGGCAAAGACTAAAGCACCTTCAAAGGCAAAGAAGCAAACTCAAGAGCCACGTGGACAGGCCTCCATGCCCAAAAAGCAGATGCTCAAAATGGCCAAAGACTTGATTACCTTCATCAGCGGTTCCCATCCCCCTCCTGATAAGAGGACCTAGGCAAGAGACTGACTAAGAATCTTTAGATCAGGTTTCCATTTCTTCTGATTCCTCTTCTGATCAAGGATATTCTCTTCCCCCCATGAGGATTCTGATGCTGAAGAATCTATTCCTTCAGCTTCTCCTCCAGAGGACTATTCTTTTGGGGAAACCTTACATACCATGAGAAAGCATTTCCACTGGGAGAGCCAAGATTTTTCAGAATCTAAAAAGAGGATCAGGGGTTTCCTGTTACTACCTCAACACAAGACACTAGCCATCCCACCTGTGTTAGACATTGTAGGTGATGTGTTTTCGGAGTCTAGTCTTACCCCTGACTCCTTACCTCCAGCTCCTGTTAAGCCTGACAGATACTACAGGGTTCCTGACTCGCATAAATTCCTTTTCAAAAACCATGCTGCAGACCCAGAAGCTATTTCTCAGGGTCCCAAAGGAGTTAAGACTTCCACTGCAAAAAACCCTACCCCCTCTGACAGAGATTCTAAGGCACTGGATAGATGGGGAAAAAAGGTTTACACATCTGCTACCTTGGCTATAAGGGCCTTAAACTGTCAGTTTCATATGCTCAAATATCAGCAACATGTCATGGCATTGCTTAAACAGAAAATGTTGTTAAACTCAGAATGTGCAGAAAACAAGGAAATGCAGGATTTATTGCATGCACAAGAATCCAAAACCAGGATAAGGCAGCAAAAAGGAACCTCAAAAGAAATAGCGTATACAAAATTTATTAACCGCTTTCGTCAGCAAGACTTCATCAGAATACAGAATAAACTAAAAACAGAATTATATAGCTAAAATCTAATTACAAGCGTCACATGTTCAACGGAGCAATTAGTAAAAACATTCAAAAATTTAAAGAAATAGCATCATTATTACTCTAAATAGAGTACTGTGTTAAAACTACTTTTGTTAATTTTACGATATTTTAAAAAACATTTGATGTTAATAGAATCGTTGATCCCAGGATGACAGTCAGATCTTAATTTAATCTGCCAATATGTCTCACGTTGCATGAGGTAATTTTTAAAATCCCCACCTCTCAGGTCCCTATTGCAGACTTCAAGAATGGAAAATAAAAACTTCTTGAAGGAGGGGCATTTTATCGAATGTTTGTACAAAGCACTAGTATTGTCACATTTCTTGATGCCATACAAATGTTCCCTGATCCGAATTTTTAACTGTCTAGTTGTCATACCAATATAAAAAGCATTGCAAGTGGAACACAATGCAATGTATATCACCCCTTGGGTGCAACAGTTAACAAAACCAGGAACAATAAGAGTCCTAGCATAAGAAGTAACATTCACATATGGTCCTGTAGAAATAAATCTACACATGTTACATTGATTACAACAATGCATCCCTCTCTTGACAGTAGGGGGAGCATTGTTGCAGATGCCCGTAGTATCATGATACTCCAAGATCTTTTTTATATTGAAGTCATTCCGTTGTACAAAAAACGGCTTGTCTCCCAGGACATTAGAGATGTCCGAATTGCCCCTTATAACCCTCCAATTTTTAATCAACATCTCCTGAATACGTCGGCAGTCAGAACTCATACGTAATGAGCAAACCAAATTAGTGTTGACTGCTTTATCGGATTTCTCCCCAGTCAAACACCATCCATTGTCAAGATTGTCCAACAAAGGTGGGAATTGTTTATCACGTTTACCCCAAATTTCCATGGCAGTTTCTCTCAACCTAATAACATCATACCCTCTCTCAATGAAAAGAGAGATAATAAAATTGAATTCAAGTTCTAAATCACTTAATTTAGAAGTCATGCGAGAGGCTCTAATTAGTTGCCCTCTTGGAATATTATTTATAATATGCCTAGGATGTCCACTTTTAAAATGGAGATACCCATTGCTAAAGGTCTCCTTCCTAAAAATTCTAGAATGAAACCTTTGTTCCATATCATCCCAGACCAAACTTACATCCAAGAAATTAACATAATTCCCAACCGTGCCCTTAACAAATTGTAAATAAGGACAAAAAGAATTAATTTCTTTGATAAATGTGTCTACCTGAGAAAAATCACCTTCCATGATAAAAATCAAATCATCAACATAACGTGCATAAAACAAAATGTTGTATTTATTACTTAACCCAGAAATGAATTCATGTTCCCACCAGGTTAGAACAGTATTAGCATAGGCCGGGGCAGCCGGTGACCCCATCGCTACTCTTTTGACGGTAGTAAACACCATCAAACAAAAAGAAATTATTAAACAAAATAATTTCCAAAATTCTACATATTAAAGAGATACAGTTGCTGTCAAACTGACCTTTCATAGAGGTCAAGACACTTCGTACAGCCTCAATGCCATCATGATGTGGGATACACGTGAACAAGGAAACAACGTCAATAGTAAAAATGACGTGTTTAGATGGTTGAAACACATGATTCGATACAAATTTACCAAATTTGTAAAGAAAATGCCAAGAGTCACGCAAGTATGATACTTCCTTAACCACAATAGGTCCCAACAGTGCATCAATCATCAATGCCAAACCCTCAGTGATGGAATGTGGGGAAGCTACAATCGGCCTAAAAGGTGGATGTGTTAAGGACTTGTGGGTTTTCGATTCGAAAAACCCCAATCCTGGGTTCATCCACCGTACAAAATTCATACATGTCGTGACTCATGTCACCCGACATAAGGGCATCATACAAAAATGAAGAGATATAATGTTGACAATGGCGGATATCAATCAATGAGACCACCTCATACTCATAATCAACCTTCAACATGTCATTAAGTATCTTTTTATATTCAGTTTGTTCCATTATTACAATATTCCCGCCCTTGTCACTCTTCATATACCTAAAAAACTTTCTTAACTCTTTTAAATTTGTTAAAGCTTTCCCTTGTTCTTTGGACAAGTTATGTTGATACCTAAACCTGGTCTTTCCTTGCCCAGAATGTAACAGTTCAAAAGCATCCTGTGTGCAAATATCTTCAAATACTTTGATAGTATGTTGTAATGGGGGGGCATAACAAGATGGTTTATAGAAACATTTGCTGGATTCCGGAACATTGTGTAATAAATAAGACAAATTCAATTTTCTTGTATATTGCTTAATATCTAAAACAGTACCAACGTAATCTGCATTGCTGCTTGGAACAAAATTTAACCCCAGCTTCAAAACAGAAATTTCTTCATCAGAGAAAACATGTTTCGTTAAATTAACAACACTAAAACTGTCCGGTAACAAGTCTAGGTTTCTTCCCCTGAAGATTGTGAACCTAGGAAAGTCCTGCTCCTTGTTAATACAGTTTTCGTGTTCGCAGGGTTTCTCTTGTTGAAAAAAGAAGCAACAGAAGCAGCAGAAGCCGAAGCACCATGGCCAACCTTGTTTCTAACTGTTTTCGGCTCCTTGTTGACCAATGGTGAAACACTATCGTTGACTGGTACATGATTATCTTCCAAAACAGTAACCACTGTATTAGAAGTCTTAGTAGGTGATTTGTTAGAACCTATAGTAGCAACACCAATATTAGCGTTGCCATAACCACCAGGTTGTCTAAAATTATTAATGGAAGACACCAATTTAGAAGTACGAGCAAAAGAAGCCTTATTATTGCTAAAATTGCGCTGCACTCCAGAAGTTCTATTACCTTTGTTGGATAAAAAGTTGGAAAAAACAGAACTGTCTTCATATGAAGAGATGTCACGAACCAGTTTAGATTGTTTTCTGTTGATATTATCAACAGAATATTGGTCAACATCAGCAGTAATTTTCATCAATAACTCATCAAAATCTTTGTCACACAATGTTTGTTTGAAAAAAGATTCAACCTCAGCTATTTCTTTCCTTAGCAACTCTTTTTTAACCAAATTGTTATCTATTAACAGTTGTATAAAACGCAAACCTGCATCGTTAAAAAATGAAACCAAGGCATCAAAGAATGGTTCACCTTCAGAAACACCATTCGGGCACTTGAAAAAACGAAGGCCCTTAGGTACAATACGTAATTCTATACACCGAAGAAAATAATGATTTTCAATGTCAAGAGAATTGTACCTTTTCATTAATTTGAGAAGATGTTCACGGTTGGTAAAAAAATCAGGATTATTACTGCCTTTTACTGGACCTCTAAAGCATCCGGAATGCCTGAATGGGTTCTCCGCACGGTCAAAGAAGCTTTCAAACATCATTCGACCAATAATGCGCTCATTACTGCCGTCAGAAGAATTCACAAGACGCGTTGGTTTACCAAGGTCAATGACAGTATCAAGTTCATGGAAAGAATCCGTTAAACTTGAAGTTTTAACATTTGAAGTTTCTTCCTTAGCTTTAGTCACCAAAAATTTCAAAGAGTTGTTAATCTCGGTTAACGTTGTAGCCAGCAAACTGTTCAAACTGTTTAAACTACCTTCATCCGTTGAAGGTGTAGGATGAATACTTAGATTCAACAGTGGTTCGTCCGCCACCTCCGCCATAGTTAAAGCACAAAATAACAAGTAAACAAAAAAGTGCCAAAGCAAACACAAGAATCCAAAACCAGGATAAGGCAGCAAAAAGGAACCTCAAAGAAATAGCGTATACAAAATTTATTAACGCTTTCGTCAGCAAGACTTCATCAGAATACAGAATAAACTAAAACAGAATTATATAGCTAAAATCTAATTACAAGCGTCACATGTTCAACAGAGCAATTAGTAAAACATTCAAAATTTAAAGAAATAGCATCATTATTACTCTAAATAGAGTACTGTGTTAAAACTACTTTTGTTAATTTTAAGTTTACGATATTTTAAAAAACATTTGATGTTAATAGAATCGTTGATCCCAGGATGACAGTCAGATCTTAATTTAATCTGCCAATATGTCTCACGTTGCATGAGGTAATTTTAAAATCCCACCTCTCAGGTCCCTATTGCAGACTTCAAGAATGGAAAATAAAAACTTCTTGAAGGAGGGGCATTTTATCGAATGTTTGTACAAAGCACTAGTATTGTCACATTTCTTGATGCCATACAAATGTTCCCTGATCCGAATTTTTAACTGTCTAGTTGTCATACCAATATAAAAAGCATTGCAAGTGGAACACAATGCAATGTATATCACCCCTTGGGTGCAACAGTTAACAAAACCAGGAACAGTAAGAGTCCTAGCATAAGAAGTAACATTCACATATGGTCCTGTAGAAATAAATCTACACATGTTACATTGATTACAACAATGCATCCCTCTCTTGACAGTAGGGGGAGCATTGTTGCAGATGCCCGTAGTATCATGATACTCTCTAATGTCCTGGGAGACAAGCCGTTTTTTGTACAACGGAATGACTTCAATATAAAAAAGATCTTGGAGTATCATGATACTACGGGCATCTGCAACAATGCTCCCCCTACTGTCAAGAGAGGGATGCATTGTTGTAATCAATGTAACATGTGTAGATTTATTTCTACAGGACCATATGTGAATGTTACTTATGCTAGGACTCTTATTGTTCCTGGTTTTGTTAACTGTTGCACCAGGTGATATACATTGCATTGTGTTCCACTTGCAATGCTTTTATATTGGTATGACAACTAGACAGTTAAAATGGATCAGGGAACATTTGTATGGCATCAAGAAATGTGACAATACTAGTGCTTTGTACAAACATTCGATAAAATGCCCTCCTTCAAGAAGTTTTATTTTCCATTCTTGAAGTCTGCAATAGGGACCTGAGAGGTGGGGATTTTAAAATTACCTCATGCAACGGAGACATATTGGCAGATTAAATTAAGATCTGACTGTCATCCTGGGATCAACATTCTATTAACATCAAATGTTTTTAAAATATCGTGAAACTTAAAATTAACAAAAGTAGTTTTAACACAGTACTCTATTTAGAGTAATAATGATGCTATTTCTTTAAATTTTTGAATGTTTTTACTAATTGCTCTGTTGAACATGTGACGCTTGTAATTAGATTTTAGCTATATAATTCTGTTTTTAGTTTATTCTGTATTCTGATGAAGTCTTGCTGACGAAAGCGGTTAATAAATTTTGTATACGCTATTTCTTTTGAGGTTCCTTTTTGCTGCCTTATCCTGGTTTTGGATTCTTGTGTTTGCTTTGGCACTTTTTTGTTTATTTATTGCATGCAGCTGAGCAAGTTGGAAAGCATACTTTGCAATGTGGTTTTGATTCTTTAGAGGCCTCCTGCAGGGCCACAGTTACAGGTTCTGTAATTAGGAGGCATGCACGGTGGTGCAGTGGTTAGCGTTGCCGCCTCACAGCAAGAGGTTCTCCTGTTCGATTCTCGGCTGGGGTGCCTTCTGTGCGGAGTCTGCATGTCCTCCCTGTGATCGCGTGGGTTTCCTCCGGGTGCTCCGGTTTTCTCCCACATCCCAAAGACATGCAGTAGGTGGATTGGACACTCCAAATTGGCCCTAGGTGTAAGTGTGTGCGTGTGTGTGCCTTCTGTGGAAGGTTGGGTGCCAGGCTGGCAACTCGACACCGTAAAACTCCACTGCCAATCATGAGCGGACAGATGATCTGCTGTGGCAACCCCTAACTGGGAAAAGCCGAAAGAAGAAGAAGATTGGTTAAATTTACAAAATCTGCCTGATCATGTTAAAGTTAAATTATTAGATGCACCTTTACAGCATGATACTTTGTTTGGTGTTGATGCAGAAGAGGTGTTAAAGAAAATGGAGGACAAAGCTAAATCTATGCAAACAGTCAAAGATTATACAAGTACAGCCACCCAGGTTTAGTAGACACTGGCCAACAAAGAATTGGTCCTTTCCAGTGTCAGACAGACCTCAAAGGGGCAGACCAAGACGCCCTAGAGGCAGATCCCAGGCGCAAGGTTCATTCCACTCAAAACAATGGGGGGCTTCTACCTTCAAAGTTGGAGAAGACAAATCACAACCATTCAGGAAACAGTCCCAATCACTTCCCCCCTGCCTGCACCAAGCACTTATCTCCTGGCAGCCCCCTTAGGGGGAAAATTAGCACTTTTTTTCTCAAAATTGGCACATTATAACCCAGGACAAGTGGGTTTTAAATATCGTGTCACAAGGCTACAAGTTCCATTTCCATAACCTGCCAAAGGCAAACGGCTGGCCAGATCTGCCAAAAAGTCAATGGGCAGAGGCACAAAAACAGGTCTCATCCCTCATGGACATGAGGGCCATTCAACAAGTACCAGAGCAAGAGCAGGGATTTTACTCAAGACTGTTCTTGGTACCCAGAAAGGACAAGGCCTGGAGGCCAATACTGGACCTATCTATTTTGAACACATTCCTGGATATACCAAAATTCAAGATGTTGACTTAGCAGCAGCTTCTGCCCATGCTGGGCAAGAATGCTTGGCTTGTGATTTTAGACCTAAAGGAGGCATACCTGCATGTCCCAATCAAACAAATATGCAGAAGATACCTCCGATTCAAGGCTGGCTCAATGCATTACCAATTCTCTGCACTGCCCTTTGGCTTATCTACTGCGCCCAGGGTCTTTACAAAGTGCCCGGCACCAGTAATTGCATTCTGCAGACAAAGAGGAATACAAATATATCCTTACTTGGACGACTGTCTAATTCAAGCAGAGAACAAGGACGTTCTTCTACAGCATCTGGCATTTGTAAAAAGACTTCTAACATGCCCTAGGGTACATAGTCAATGAAAAGAAATCAAAACTAGTACCCTCTCAAGAGATAATATTCCTGGGTGCAAGCTTAAATACAACTGCCCAGATGGCTTATCTCACGCCAGACAAACAAAGGCAACTGACTACCTATTTCAAAATGCTGGCAGCAAAGGCCCAGTTATCTGCAAGAAAAATTCTCCAGGCTTTGAGCTTCATGGCATCCCGCATCCTACTAATTCCATATGCAAGACTGCATGTGAGGAAACTTCAGTGGTACCTAAAAAGTGTTTGGACTCAACATTGCCACAGCCTGGAAACTATGATTACTCTCATTCCCTGCCTACAACAGGAGTTTCGATGGTGGGCAAAGGCTTGTCACCAAAACAAGGGACAGGCATTTACATTACTCCCAGCCAGGCAAACACTAACAACGGATGGATCAGATTATGCCTGGGGGACCCACAAAGCAGGAAGATGCATTCAAGGTACATGGACCTCAAACCAAATGCATCTACATGTCAATCAAAAAGAGATGCTAGCAGTTCAAAAGGCCCTGACAGCCTTCAAGGACCTACTTCATCCAGGACAACTACTGATAAAGACAGACAACACCACGGTCATGTGGTATATAAACAAGCAGGGGGGCACTTATTCTTACCCTCTTTGCAGACTAGCCATGACATTGTGGGACACAGCATTGACTTACCAAGTACACCTGCAGGCACAGTTCCTGCCAGGAAGGAAAAATACTCTGGCAGACGACCTAAGCAGAAACCTCATGGATCCCCACGAGTGGCACCTGGATCCACAAATCTTCAGCATGATAACAAGGAAATGGGGATGCCCGGACATGCATCTATTTGCCTCCCCTCACAACTACCAACTAAAAAGATTCTGCACAAGGATTTATCACAGACAAGCATGGAAAGTGGACGCACTATCAGTATACGCATTTCTCCCTCTGTCTCTCCTCCCCAAGGTACTCCTAAAGGTCAGACAGGAGAAGCCAAGGATGCTACTAATTGCCCCAGACTGGCCCCGCCAGTACTGGTATCCAATACTAAGGAGCTTGTCTCAATGCCCAGCTTGGACCTTACCTCAGATACCTCATCTACTGCCCAGCAAAATGGTCAGATCCTGCACAGCCAACTCAGGACTTTAAACTTGGCAGCATGGCAGATAATGTAATCATACAAAACACACCTCTCATTAAAGCTGTGATGGATGTCATTTTGGAGGCCAGAAGGTCTAGTACTAGAAAATCTTATGCTGGGAAATGGAAGAGATTTTGTGCTTGGAACCAGGCACAAGGAACTGATACAGCTGTACCAAATATTCCTCAGATTTTGCAATATTTAACTGAGATGCTGGACAAAGGCCTATCTTTTTCATCTATTAAAATTCATGCCTCTGCCATTTCGGCTCATTACAATACAGAGCTACCAATCTTTTCTCATCCCTTACTAAAACAGTACCTCAGAGGAGCCAAAAACTTAAGGCCTACAAGAAGATCACCAATGCCTGCATGGGACCTCAACTGTGTCTTGGAAAAGGTCACCCTGCCACCTTTTGAGCCTGCTGCTACGGCTGATATAAAGTTTTTATCTTGGAAAACAGCTCTGCTCCTAGCAATAACTTCTGCAAGACGAGTTTCAGAGCTTTCGGCACTCATGGCTGTGGAACCCTTTATCATTTTTTATCCAGACAGGGTCTCTCTGAGGATAAACCCAACATTTATGCCTAAGGTAGTGTCCAGGGTGTCTCTTAACCAAACTATTCATCTGCCAACTTTTTATCCAAATCCACAGAACAAGGGGGAAAGAATTCTGCATTCTTTGGACGTACACAGACAGCTTAGATTCTACTTGGACAGAACCAAAGTTTTCCGAAAGACAGAACAATTACTAGTGGCATATGCTGCAGGATCACAAGGAAAGGCCATCTCAAAGCAGACTATTTCAAAGTGGATAGGCCACTGCATTCGTTTCTGCTACTTACACCATGGCAAGCCATTGCCTAAGTACATTAGGCCACATTCAACCAGAGCTGCAGCCACTTCAGCAGTCTTTCTCAGGGGCGTACCAACCAAGGACATTTTAGAGGCTGCTACTTGGAGTTCAGTGCACACCTTTACCAAGCACTATCATCTGCCACTCTACTCTAAATCCAGGGCAGGCTTTGCCACTGCAGTTCTGCAGGGCCTCATAGCCGCTCCAAATGCTGTTTAGCTCCAGCCTCCCATCCATAGCTTTGGGACCCTACCCAAATGTAATGACTGCAACAGTGAAACACGAAGAACATAGTACAGTTGTGTACACTTACCATAATTGTAGATGTTCGAGTGTATTCACTGTTGCAGTCCAGGTTACCCACCCACCATCCTCCTTTTCTTCTGATGGAACCTATCTTTCCTTCTCTGATTTATACAACCTCTGTGGTGTATTTGCTTGTAGATGAAGGTAAAGTTTATATTGGTGCATGTATTTATATGTATATACATTTTTACTACCCTTTTAGGGGGCACCTGACATCTGGGGCAAGAAAAACTAAAGAAAATGGCGTCGGCTGCATCTTTTATATTCCTCTGACGTCAGGGAAGGGGCGACAGCGGCCGACGCAGGACCCAGGACTTTGGAATTCAGGCCGACTGAGGGCAACTTGCCAGCAGGATTACCCAAATGTAATGACTGCAACAGTGAATACACTCTAACATCTACATTTATGGTAAGTGTACACAACTGTACTTTCTCTCCTCCAAGTAGCTGGTTCCACATTCTGGATTCAACTCTAAAACCTTATCGGCAATATTTTGATTATGGTGTTACCTATGTTTTGGTATGTTTATCTTATTGAAATACTGTGGGCTTTAACATTTTAAACTGTTGAAGTATAATTTTTAGTAAATTTGGCATCAGCAGAACAGGCATTGGGAGATGCATAAGCAACACCTTTAGCACAGCTAGTTTACAGTGACTGGTTTCCCAGTTCACTTATTGGGTGGGGTGCCTTATTTGTGGAGTTTATTTTTCATGTGCGAGTTTTTACTGGGTTTCGTAAGTTTTTTCCTTCCAACATTTCAAAGATATGCTGACAGGTGATAGGCAGTGCTTGAATGATCCTTGGTATGTGGGCTGCAGTGGACTGCTGTCCCATCCAGTGATGCTTCCTGCTTTGCAACCCCGAAATGGATCAAGAAGTGTAGCCAAGGTGGGGTGAAAGGAGACGAGTTCCCCAGGCACAAGGTGTTTGGGTATAATTAGCAGATACTAGTGGAGCAGTTCCACATACGAAGCACTTGAGAGCTTCAGCCATGTCTGCAAATACAATATCTGCATTCTCTCACACACTTTGTGTGTGTGGTGGAATTTTAACTGTCTTATTTGAAGAGCTCCTGTTTTACCTCCTGAATTCTGAGAAGACTTTTTGCTCTTCAAGCTGAGAGTTGAAGGGGGTGACAGATAAACTTCACTGTGGGCTCCGACTGGATCAAGTGGATAACAAGCCAACTTCTTTATTGTCTTGCAACAACATCCTTTTAGACATTTCTATGTCTGCTGTACTTCATTGATGTGTTTGTTCTGTTTGTTTGAGCATTAACTATTTCAGATTTTGGTATTCCAGTATACTTTCACAGCTTTTATAACTTAGCAGCATTTGGGGAAAAACAGATGAAACACTAAGTTTACATTAGTGGGAAATTTTCGAAGTAGAGTTTCCCCAGGGTCTGTGACAGGCTGAGAGAACAAGTCAAAGTTGCCTTGTTTCCTCTTTGTGTAAAATGTAGAACAAATGTACATATCCTGTGTAATGTTTGCAGTCTGAAGACTCACATTCACACTGTGGAGTAATCAATCTGTAGACTAAAACATTGCCAGCATTAGAGCAGAAGTCAGCTAGTGAGTAAAATGACATCTAAAGTTCTTTAGGTGGGAGAGATGCAGTGGATATAAAAAGAGTACACACCCCTGTTAAAATGCCAGGTTTTTGTGATATAAAATAATGAGACCACAATACATAATTTCAAAACTTTTCCCACCTTTAATGTGACCTGTAACCTGTACGGTTCAATTGAAAAACAAATCTGTTTGGGGACAAAATATAAAAAAAAATAAAAAAGTACAATACACTGGTTGCATAAGTGTGCTCACACTTAAACTACTACTTTGTTCAGTGTGCACACCTTTAAACTAATACTTTGTTGAAGCACCTTTTGATTTAATTACAGCATTCAGTCTTCTTGGGTACACACTTGCTATCAATTCAAGAGAGACTGATTAATTCCAAATAAAGTTTAGCTGTCCTACTAGGATTTTCCTGACGTTTACTCAGTTGCCTGCTACAGCAAAAGCCATGGTTCGCAGAGAGCTTACAAAACATCAAAGGGATCTCATTGTTGAAAAGTGTCAGTCCAGGAGAAGGGTACAAAAACATTTCCACAGGATTGGATATACCATGGAACACAGTGAAGACAGTCATCAAAAAGTGTAGAAAATATAGGACAACAGTGACGTAGCAAAGAACTGGACATCTCTCCAAAATTGATCAAAAGACAAGTTGAAAACTGGTTAGGGAGGCTGCCAAGAGACCTACAGTAACACTGAAGGAACTGCAGGAATTTCTGGCAAGTACTGGTTGTGTACTACATGTGACAATAATTTCCCGTATTTTCCATATGTCTGGACTATGGGGTAGTGTTGCAAGACGGAAGCCTTTTCTTACACAGAAAAGCATCTAGGCCCGGCTAAAATTTGCAAAACAATACATAGTCTCCCAAAAGCATGTGGGAAAATGTGTTCTGTTCTAATGAGACCAAGGTTGAACTTTTTGGCCACAATTCTGAAAGGTACGTTTGGCACAAAAACAACACTTTGCATCACCAAAAGAACAACATCCCCACAGTGAAGCATGGTGGTGGCAGTATCATGCTTTTGGGTTGCTTTTCTTCAGCTGGAACTGGGGCTTTAGTCAAGGTGGCGGGAATTATGAACAGTTCCATATACTAGTCACTTTTGGCCCAAAACCTTCAGGCGTCTGCTAGAAAGCTGAAGATGAAGAGAAATTTCACCTTTCAACGCAACAATGACACGAAGCATACATCAAACTCAACAAAAGAATGGCTTCACCAGAAGAAAATTAGTTTTGGAATGGCCCACCCAAAGCCCAGACCTAAATCCAATAGAAAATCTGTGGGGTGACCTGAATAGGGCTGTGCACAAGAGATGCCCTTGCAATCTTGACAGATTTGGAGTGCTTTTGCAAGGAAGAATGGGCAAATATTGCCAGGTCAAGATGTGCCATGCTGATAGACTCATTCCCAAGAAGACTGAATGCTGTAATTAAATCAAAAGGTGCTTCAATAAAGTATTAGTTTAAGGGTGTGCACACTTATGCAACCAGCATATTGTATATATTTTTATTTTTTTTCATGTAACAGATTTGTTTTTCACAGGGCAGTTTGCATTAGTAGAGACACATAGACAGCAGCATTGTCAGCATGTAATATGAAGTGTAGAAAGCAACAGTGTGGCTAAGACATAGTAGATGGGAGTGTAACTTAAAATGGAATACAATTCGATTGACACAGCGTTAACGCAAATGCTACTTGTACTGTTTGTTTTTCTTCAAATGATTTTCCTAACCTTTGAAATTCAGCCCACTGTTGCAAATTATGTTAAGGAGATGGCAGCATCTCTCTCAACTATCAAGATTTTCTCAATATCCAGATTTCTGCGTCACTTCCGGTCCATTCCTCATACTGTTTGTGGTTTTCTGGTGACTCGTTTAGGATTGAAGTTGTAAATGTCAGACATTTGAATTTCAGATATAATATGATAACAAAACCTGTTAGTCTGGCAACTTTATAAGTTTATTGGAGCATTGTTTAAAATCTGTCCATATTTTTGGACGTTTGTCTCCCCCCTTATGTTTGGCTTTGTCCAGAAGAGGTTGAGAGATACTCCCCCCCCCCCCTTATGTTTGGCTTTGTCCAGAAGAGGTTGAGAGATACTGATGGCAGGCAGCTGATATTTAATAAACTAGTAGGTTGTAGCCCAGTTGGTGACCCTTTTCCTACCAGATACCAGTGACATTCTGAAGGGTGAATTGGTGACCCTTTTAACTTGCCCAGATTTCTGTGCTTGAGTATGGGTGAGCAACCGATGAATAACTGATGCCGTATCTAGACTGGTTCTGTGCCTTAAACCTCTCATTTGTTGGGATAGGGTGTGACTCTGAATAGGTCTGTGCTATTCATGTGCCTGCCATTTAGTATCTGCATTATTGCTTTATTTATTTATATTTCTATAACAGGTTAAAAGTACTGTAAATGGGGGGTGCATGCCTGGCACAACATCAAGGAGAATGAGAAGTCCCAAAACTTTAGAATGACATGCAAAAATGACTTTTTAAAGGTCAAAACAAACATTCCCTTCACCCTAAGGTAGCATGACTTCAGAGTTGGTATATTTAATTTTGGTGCTGTAAAGTGCAGATGCTACTGCACGTGAGTATGCTTTGGGACAAGACCACATTATATTCTGTCATGACTGGGTAGAAAATGTGACGCTACACTGTAAGCTATAAAGTGTTACGATGTGTGCCATGATTTATGTAGCAAGTGTGAAGGAACACTTTTTAAAATATATCACTGCAGTGAGCCCCGAATTCCAGGGTAGGGGACTACTACTTTGGAAGCCATATAAACTGCTGTTCTCTTGTAGGTTTAGTATTTTTCTGCCCAAAGGTAGTGACTTTGGTAATATTTTCAGTAGTAAATTTTTTAAGCTTTACAATTTTGGTCTTGCTTTTCACTGTGAAATTAGACAGTGTTGTATTACACACAAAACGAATCCCAATTTGATAAAAATGATGACCATGACTTTTTTTGGGGGGGGGGGGGTATTCACTTAACTTCCAAGTTCTTCGATGTTAGCCTTTTGAGGAAGCATTTTGTGAATCTGTTCTTTCTAATATTCCATGTGCCTCTAGAGCAGTATTTTACCACAGTGCAAGTCACTCAGCTCTAATAAATTTCTGTATTTCATTAGTCCCTCCAACCAGTTGCCATACTTTTGCGTCTCGAGTAGTGTATTGTATATTGATGAGCGAGTGCCATTGCTTTTAAGTCTTGTTACTTACCAAAAGTTTTAAAAAGCTTTGTATTAAATTAACCCATAAAGTTGTGATCATTGTTTATTGTATCTTTATCAAATAATTCTGGTAAACAAATTCATATTAATATCTCATTTGCAGGCCTGGTTACAAAGTGGAGGATTTCATAAGCAGCTGCCCACGTGGCTATGAAGTGGTTCATTCGATACATAAGGATGTACTGTTTAGAACAATGAGAATCCTTTTGTTTGTTTACCATGGTAGTGCTGTTATTTTCTCCATACAGACTTTGATACACACCCTTAGTTGAAGCATGCCAGACATTGACTTAGTTTCAGACTGCATTGAAATTTACCACTGTACTTTTCCACATAACTAAATCAAAATCCTGTTGTAGAAAAAGTGCCTTTTGTGCCTGTACCTTGATTAAAGAGGACATTTGTAGCAGTTTGCAACCTGTGTACAGCTCCTTTCTTTGTCTGCCTTGTACCAGTAGAAAATAAACAAATAAAATCCCAATAAAAGAACCAACGATAATCCAAGGAGGAAGAAAGAAGAACCAATGACACAAAAATCAAATAGCGTAATACAATTTAATCACCGCTTTTGTCAGGAGACTTCTTCAGAATACATTTAAAATTCAAACCATCACTTAAATAGTTCACTGATAATCACTTACAATAACCTAATTAAAAACAATTAGTGTTGTTAATTGAAAAATTCTTTCTCAACACTCTTGTCTATACTGAGTTTGCCATCTTTTAAAAAACATTTAACATTTATAGTGTCGTTTAGCCCTGGATGTTTGTCAGATTTTAATCTGATCTGCCATAATGTTTCCCTTTGTTCAACATAGTTCTTAAAATCACCACCCCTCAAATCAGTTTTACAAACTTCTATAACTGAAAAAGTAAATTTCTTAAAATTGTGACAGACCAATGAATGTTTAAATAAAGCATTTTTCTCATCATGAACTTTAATACTGTAGACATGTTCACGGATTCGTGTTTTTAAACTTCTGGTCGTCATTCCTACGTAAAAAGCGGAACATGTACTACAGGTGCTGATGTAAATAACACCTGTGGTATTACAATTTACATATTCTGGAACTTCAAAAATTCGATCAGAAGTTTCTACTGTTACAGATGGCCCAGTTGAAATGTACCTACACATGTTACATTGAAAACATGGAAACATGCCTTTTTTGTTGATTTTTCTTACAACTGAATCGCTGTTATTACATTCTAGAGATTTTTTAATATTAAAACTATTTCTAAAAATAAAAAAAGGTTTTTCTCCTATAACCTTGCTTACTTCAAGATTCCCCTGGATAATTTTCCAGTTCCTTTCAAGTAGATGTCGTATTCTTAAACTGTCACTAGTCATATCTAGAAAACAAACTGGTGTATTACCCATTTTTACTTTGTTTGAAACTTAATTAATAGGAAAGTTACCAGGGGAATTATCAATATTTAGCAATGTACCAAATGTACCAGTGCTTAACTACTCATCTTCAACCTCCTTGACTTTAAATTGAAGAATTTCGCATAATGATTAATGTCTTCCTCACAGAGAAGGTTGGGGTTTGACATAATGGTTAAGGTGCTTATTTCACAGACACCGGGTTTGATTCTCACCCTTGAGAAAAATTGACTATGCCTAAAATGGCCCACAAGGGCAGCGGTCCTAGTACTTGCCTGTGAATTTATGAACCTATTGGTTTATGGCACAGAACTTAACCATTTAAAAATTGCCTCATAGGAAACCTTCTAATTTTGTTATCACCATTTTGACAAGTACCGCTCGCTCATCAACAGAATGGTCACTCTTACTGATGTTTGCAGAACTTATCTATTGTTATTATTAATTTTTATTATTAAAATGCATCTAGATTCTTCTATATATGTTCAGAACAGATCAAGGATGACAGGTTGTCTCCTGTTTTGCTGTGCTCAGTGACCATTTCCTTTTCCTTCGTACATTTTCTTCTTGCAGACTTTGACCTGCAGGTGTGATTTCTTTGCTTCTGTTTCGTAACAGAAGCTTATATGCCCTACTTGTTGGTGACAAGTCTCCATTTTCAAGATTGCCAGTGTGAGAGTAAAGAACCGGTTAAAAATGGACTTCAGTGGATTTTTTTCTGAAAATGTAAAATAAATGTTCTACATTTCAGTGTGCACAGTGTACGCAGTTAACTAACTTGGCAAAAATATATAGCTTGGCATTCATTGCTAATAAGAATCGGAAGTAAAATATTTTATCTCTTATAAACTATGCAGCTTGTGAAATGTGTTGTGTACAAGCAGGTCAAGACAAGCTCCTGTATGCAGCTGTGTCTCATCAATATTATATGCAAGATAGGCCAAGGATGAAAGGAGTTATTCTTCAGGAACAGAATGTTTAAGATATGGAAAGCAAACTGTCAGCAGACCAGCTTGAAAGGAAAGAATTAATATTCTGGTAAACTCTCTAAACTGCTGATGCAGGCAGAAAAGACACTATAAAGATTGGAACTTTTTTGTTAAAAAGAGAGATGGCACTTACCGATTAGTTATTGGTTTACAAAAAGTGAACCAGTTCACGACTCCCCGGGCTCATGTGATTCTAGGGGTCCCAGAGCTAGCAGCAAGAATAAAACCAAAAAGTCAGTGGTTTACGGTCATAGACTTAGCTAATGGTTTCTTTGCACTACCACTGCAGGAAAAAGATTGGCAAAGGTTTGCCTTTACTTTTCAAAATAAACAGTATACCATGATGCGGTTACCGCAAGGGTTTCAAAACAGTCTGGTTATATTTCACCAAATAGTTGGATGAATACTACAAGATCTAGAGTCTGATGATTCTGTTCTGCATTACATTGATGACATACTAATACAGTCTAAAACAAAAGAACAGCATTTAGCTAAAGTGAGCACAGGTCCTTCAAACACTGCAGGAGGCAAGACGTACTCTTGTATGCGGCTGTGTCTCGTCAATATGATACGCAAGATAGGCCAAGGATGAAAGGAGTTATTCTTCAGGAACAGAATGTTTTAAGATATGAAAAGCAAACTGTCAGCAGACCAGCTTGAAAGGAAAGACTTATTATTCTGGCAAACTCTCTAAACTTCTGATGCAGGCAGAAAAGACACTATAATGATTGGGACTTTTTCTTTTGTATGAGAGACTTTGATTATTCTAAGCTGAACTACGTTTCGATGTATATACCTTTCATTGTTAAGCTAGATGAAAAACCTTGTGTGCAATAAATGAATGTCGTAACAGCAGAACTGTCTGCGTCTTCATTGAGTAAGGGTACAGACTATCTGAATAGTGTAGTACAACTTTAACTTAACAGCCAGCAAGTAAGCATAATGACATTTGATATTTCTCTGCTGTCATCTGTCGGCAGTTTCTTTGAATTATCTATCCCCATCTTGATTGCTCCCATACATGCACAGTGTTGTCAGCTTAGTTGCCCATGAGGTTTGCCTTATGTTATAGAAGCTGAAACAAATTTCCTTCTGAAACAGTGGGAGATTTAACAGGGGAAAATGATGGCCGTTCTTGATTGAAAACTATTATTGAAGAAATGTAAAGGTATTGAAATTTTTCTGGCTGCTGAACTGTGTCTAGGTAATACTGCAGGGAGAACAACAATTTAGGTTACCTACATTGGAGAGTTGAGGTTTCCTTTAGGTGTTTTGGCAGCTGTGATTTTCAAGTTACTGCATGTGTTAGGGTGTATATGGGCTTATAAAAAATATACAGTTACAGAAAACAAATACAAAGCCAGTCTTTAATTCATTTCTAAGTTATGTGGCTGTTAAGAATAAGGAACAAAACACACAGTTTGTTTAGGCAGTCATTGTGGTCCTTCCAGGTTAGCTCAGTAGCATTCCAGTCCAATGTCCCTGTAGCACTTGTAAAATGATATGAATACACAAACTCCGTTTCAAAAATTTCATTGTTAAGAGCAGACAAAAGTGTAAATTGTGCTACTTAAAAAAAAAAAAACAAACAAAAAAAAAAAAACAAAAATGAAGTACTTACAGATAATTGCACTGTTCATTTTACTTTATTTTAACACATCATATTGCTAATTATGTGGTTTTTATTTCAACCAAGTTGTTTGTAGTTTTCATGGCATTGAAGCAAGCTTGCCTACCTTTGATGGTCACCAATATACAGTAGATGTATCTTGCAGCAGATTCTGCAGGTTATGTTTTGCTTTTTGTCAAACTTTGTTACTGTCAGAGGCCTCAATGGGAGTTTGGTTATTTTAGAGAGAAGAGATTTCTTGCTACCATCACCTGCATTGACACTCCAGGTGAAGGTGTGCATCATGCTTTGCTTCAACTTACTTATTGGCATGCAGCAGGGTTTTGGATCATGTTTGGGTGTTTCTGAACTAGACATTTTGCAGCTAGTTGGCCAAAAAAGTTTGAGATAAAGATGGTCAGACATTTGCCTGAAAGCTGTTTATTAGGGACAGTAGTAAAAGTGAACTGCGGTGGTGGTACTGCAGTAGCGTTGTCGCCTCACAGTAAGACATTGTCCTGTTCGATTCTCAGCGAGAGCGTCTTCTGTGCGGAGACATGCGTGAATGGGCATACCTTCGTTGAAGGTTGTTCATCAGGGCCGGCAACTCGGCACGTAAAAATCTTCTGTCAGTCATTAGCGGACCGGAGTTCCACTGTGGTGACCCCTAAGCAGGAAAAGCCGAAAGACACAGCAACAAGTAAAGGTATGTGAAATGGACAGATGGGATGTGTGTAACATGAAATTTGCTTTTGAGACCTGGTTCCCTTTTAATGCAGGTACATTTCAGTTTGTCTTATTGACCCCTTATGTAATTACTGTAAATTGGCCAAAGCATGTACGATCTTCACAGATGTTCATCATATTGATCACCGCTGTTGTAACTTTAGTTATATATACTGCCAAGGATATAACAGCTGGCCAGTTTTCAAAGATTCAGGTTACCTTCCATGCACCCAGATGATTTAAAAAGCAAAGTTTGGACGTCAAGCCCTTCAGAGTATGCTCCTCTGAAGCTATCGAGGATTGACAGTCCGCTTATGTTTACCTTTGCTGCGCAGGTAAGTTCCATTTGAGGGAAAAACTTCCATTTAATCATTTTGCTTATTATTTATACTTTCCTCTTCAGGAAAGTTATTTTAAAGCTAGGAGTTTGAATTTTAATTGACTGTCACAAGATTGTAGTGTACTTTTAAACAGAAGTGTTCTTTTTTCCAGTCAGTTTAAAAGTTGGTTGAAGTAACAGAAAATACTTTTTTTCTGTGGAGAAGTTGTTTGTTTTACTTTGTGAAGCTGACGGAGTGGTTTAAAGTGCCTTTCACTTTCTTTGTCTTGGGGAAGAAGTGAATTTTAAAGACTTTTTATTTTTACTGGCATTTGCTTCTTGTTTTCCCACAGGAAAGAGGGACCATTTTCAGCTTGACAAGGAAACAAGCTGTTGGTCCCACAACTGGTCTTTCTTCCAGCCATAAAACGAAAAAGTTAAGCAAACAGTGTTTGCCACCACATCAGGCTAGCAGTTTGCCTCATCCATAAGTGGGTGACTCTGCTGTAGCCATTTCTTGTTTCTCAGAACACTTGTATTTTACTCCAAATCCCTGTGGTGTCGCACCTATAGCTACTATGCACTTGGGATTAGCCACATCCTCTGCTGCTCTTGGGGTTGCCTCAGTGGGCAAGGAAGAGTCACTCTTGTCAATTCTGGGAGAGGGAACAGGGAAGGTTTCCCTGTTTTGTTAGAATGTTCTGCCCAGCCCCAGGAAATCTGCTGCTGCCACTAACAACACTTTCAGCCCCATTTTTCCTCCCAAAAAGATGCAGAAATTTCCTTATGCAGGAGTAGTTTACTGGGTCTGGCTCGGGGTTTAATTCAGGCTATTAATCCTTCTTATAAAATAGTTTCAAGATACTGTGATCTGTTACAGGAGGAAATTCCAGAACCCTCATCCATTCCTCCATTTTTTTCCTGCCTTGGAGGATGTGTGTGTTACTGCCTGCAATTTTCCTGAAGTCAGGCAGCTCCTAAAAATGCAGATAGGATGTATAAAGCTCCTCAGTCTTTTAAGCTTTTATACATTCTTCCCAAACCTGATCCAGCACCTGTAGCTTTTGTTATTCCTTATGCTGCTAAATACTTAGGTAATTACAATCCTACTATTTCTGATAAGGGTGGAAAGATTCAGTATTGACAAGTGTGGAGAAAAAATGTATGCATCTGCAACTTTGATTTTCAGAATTTTAAGTTGATAGCCACGGTGGTGCAGCAGTTAGTGGTGTTGCCTCACAGCAAGAGGTTTTCCCATTCGATTCTCGGCTGGAGCGCCTTCTGTGTGGAGTCTGCATGTCCTCCCCACGGTCGAGTGATGTTAAAGATATGCAGGTAGGTGCAAGCATGAATGGGTGTGCCTTCCTTGAAGGCTGGGCGTCGGGCTGGCAACTCAGCACCATAATAATCCACTGCCAATCATTAGCAAACCGGAGTTCCATTGTGGCGACCCCTAACCGAGAAAAGCCAAAAGACATTACTTTTAGGCTGATATGGTAACATTTGTCCTGATTAATTGTGAAAGTATGAGGAATGTTTTGTCTGTATATTTTTTTTTTGTAAGGAATAATATGCATTAAATTTAATTTTTTTTTCTATTGTACAAGTCACTACTTATTGTATTTGGTTTGTGTATGACTCTGTTGGCACTTCTTCAAGGTCTATGGCCACTGGAACTGTTTTGAGGAGGTTTGTATGGCTGCATTCTCAGAATCTCCCAGATGATAAAAATGAGATTGTAAATTGTTCTTTGGATACAGGCTTAGTTTTTAGCCCCCCTGCTGCTGAGATGATCAAAAAGTATGATGAAAGGGGTAAGCTGATACAGGGAATATCTTAATATGTTTCAGACATTTTTTTTCCAAGGGATTCTCTACATCCTCCTCCAGTTTTGGTAAGAAACAAAGTAATCTCAACAAAATACAGTTAAAACGGACATTTAAGAAGACCTGGGAAGAGGGTTCCAAGAAGAATTCTCCCAAAGTCAAGGACAGTCCAATAAGTCAGAAAGACTGAGACTTTGTTCCCCCTCCCACCTTGGCACACCCTTTTGTCTTCTAGAAACTCTGAATCTCCACTTTGGTAACAGACTGGTTCTGAAGATTTATCAAGGTTACAGATGGCAATGGGAGGAAGTTCTCCATACCATGCTTTATTTACACCTGCCCTTCATCACATGCTGTCCCAATTAGTGATAGAACCAGTTTCCCTTTTCCAGGTGGGAAAGGGGGGTGTTATTCAAGGATGGTTGTAGTGCCAAAGAAAGAAAATCTTCTAGATCTTTTTTTTTCTTCTAAACCTGACTGTGATGGTGCCCAAATTCAAAATGATGACTCTTCACAACCTGTAACTACTACTTCCTCGTTCAAGTTTCCTGGTAACACTAGATTTAAAAATGCTTATCATATCCCTATTAATCCAGATTTCAGGTGTAAAGGTTTTGTATGTATGGATCACATTATCAGTTCTCTGCCTAGAGTGTTCGCAAAGCGTGTAGCTCCTGTTATAGCTCATCGCAGGCTACAGGGTATCCACATTTTTCCATGTTTAGATGACTTCATCTTTACAAAGTCTTTTTCAAAATGTTAGGAATCTCTCTGTTGGGTGAGAAATCTGTTACACAAGCCAGGATTTGAAGAGAACATTCAAAAGTCTGTCTTGACTCCTCCTCACAGGATTGTGTTTCTGGGATGTCAGGTAGGTACCACAGTTAGTTATCTTCCACAGTAAAAATAGATTTGTATCTAGATTTATTTTTAGGGTTTTCCACTCAGACTTTGGTCACTGTGAGGAAATACTTCAGGATTTTGGGTATCATGGATTCTGTGATTCTCATGATACCAGTGGCTAGATTGCACATGGGAAAGATACAGCAGTATCTGAAGTCTCTCTTGCCCCAGCACCAACACACTTTGTAATTTTGAAATCCCAGTGCTGGTGGCTGTCAGAAGAGAAAACACTTGGTGGAGACAATCTATATCCCTAAATCCAGGTCCCTCCTTCCCCCTCCTTGTTCCAAAGCAGTCATTCACCACAGAGGTCTTGGAGTTTGCTTGGGGAGCAGTTTCAGGAGGAATAAAAGTGTACGGTGTGTCGGACACCAAGGACAGATGCAAGCACACAAACATAGAAGAGATACTTGCCCTAATCAAGGCACTCAACTCTCTGAATCATCTTTGATTCCCAGGACATATTCAGGTTGTTACAGACAATACCAAAGTCATGTGATACATCAACAAGCAAGGCAGTTCCTACCCAGGTTAGCCAATGTTAGCTTGGGATATAGCTTCACAGCACAATCTCATTTACAGGCATCCTGCATTTCATCTGAGCAAAATTGTGTGGAAGACGAGCTAAGGAGGACAAGGGGAAGACCTTCACCAAAGGAAACTAGATCTGAAAGTCTTCCAAGATTTGATCCATCTGTGGGGAGTTCAAGTGGATCTCTTTGCAACCCTGTGAACTGCTGAATCAGCTGACAAGGTTCTGCTTCAGGACTCCACAGAAGGGCTGGAAGAAAGATGCCTTTTCTTTTCCTTGGACAGGGATGTTCCTGTACGTTTTTCCACCCTTTCCGCTAATATCCAGGGTACTTCTGAAGACTCAGAATGAATCCCCCAAGAAAACTGTGGTCATTCCCTTCTGGCCTAGGCAATTGTAGTTCTCCTTTCTTTTGGAAATTGTTAGGGACAATTGCCACAAGCTTCCTTGTAGACTCAGTCTTCTCATACAAGAACAGAGGTGTTTGATGAACCCAGACACCAACCAACTTTGATTTTACTGCATGGATGATACAGTCTTAATTCCTTCAGGCACCACATTATTGAGGATGTGCAGCAGGTAGTAATGGAGGCAAGAAAACCTACTACTAGGAAATCAAATATTAGCAAATGGAAAAGGTTTTCTAGTTTGTAACAACAACATAACCAGCAACCATTCAGGTCTAGTTGTTCTTTGGTTTTGCAATACTTGAGAGAGTCCGTATCCTATGGCCTGTCTTATTCCAGTTTATCAGCAATTTCAGCATGTCTGCTTATGAATTATCCCCTTTCAATGTAGTCTCCTGTCAAAATGTTTTTAAAAGGGGTTTTCCATAAGATGCCTCCAAGAAAATAGGTGGCCTGTCCTTAAGATCTTAATTTGTGTAAGAGAAGCTAACACTTGCTTCATTTGAATCGGCTTACCTGGCTGACTTGAGTTGCTTAACATGGAAAAACAGTTTTCCCAACTGCTTATCTGAGTAGCAAGCTTTTGCGGCGGGTCAACCCCACATCATTTTCCACAGGGACAGGGTTTCTTTGCAAACTAATCCTCTTTTATGCCTAAAGTGGTACTCATGTTTACTTTAAGCCAAACTATCCATCTGCCTGTTTTCTTTCCTGTACCCAAAAATGAGGGAGAAAGGATGCTTCATATCTTAGATGTCCACAGACAACTATGGTATCATCTTGACAGAACTATACCTTTCAGATCGTTGTATGAAGTGTTCATTTCTTATGAAGGTAAGAAGAAAGGACAAGAGGCTATTTCAAAAAGGTTGTTTAAGACTATTGCCTTTTGTTATACTCACCACAACAGAACTGTTCCAGGCAGGATCAAGGCCCACTGTACCAAGGCCTTGTCTTCCATCTATGGCTTTTTAGAAAGGGTTGGATTCTAGAAATATTCAGGTAGCTTTTACAAAGCACTATAAGCCTGATTCCTTCTCTTGTTCTAGATCAGGTTTTGCAAAGACCATTCTCCAAAGACTCCTAGATTCTTCTCCTTCCACCTCCCGTGTATAGTAAACTGTGGTAGTCTACCCATGTAGTTGAGGCTACTGCGACGTTGATCAGTGTGCTGAACATAGTAGTGTGTGTAAGTAAACTTGACATGAGTAGATATTTGAATGATCACTGTTGCAGTAGCTGATCCCCTCCCTTCATCCATCCCACCTGTTTTTTGGTATGTTTGACAGGGTGCAGTTATTTTTAGTTTTTCCCTCATTGTTCTTTCTAGGCTCAGCCGCTCTCTTTCTATTGGCAGGAAAGCTCTGAAGGGCTTGGTGCCCAAACTTTTCATTTAGCCAGCTTAACTCAAGCTGCCTTGACAGTTTGGGTGTGTGGAAGGTGCCCTGGAGATTTTGAAGCTGTCCGTTATATACTTTGCAGTATATAACCCATACGGCTAAAGCTATTGCAGCAATGATCATTCCAACATCTACTGTTCTGGTAAGTTTACTCATACCACTGTACGTTTTTCCCTTTACAGATATGGACAAAAGACCTCTTAAGATTTTCTGGAAAATAGAGTATTCCTGTTTCATTTTGTGGAAGTAAAATATTTGTCTGTCATGAATTGTAAGACTTGAGTACTTTAATGCAGATGACCTTCAGTTATGAACATGAAGTTAATTGGTAGACACTGTATACTTTTTCATTGTGCTTGAATGAAAACTTGCAATCTAATCATTTTTTTCTAAAATTGTGTAAAATTATCTCACCTTAAGTATTTTATGCTGTTGGTTTTATTGTACTAAGATGTGTGTATTTGTTACTGAATATGTTGTGTAACTGTGTCAGTTAACAAGATGGTAGTCATCAGCAATGTTAGTCATTTATATTTCTTCCAGTGCTGATATTCAGTTTATAATCCTTACAGTTCCATTTACTGTTGACTTTAGGGCGCGATTATTCCATTCATCCAGCAGGACTACTGTAACCATAGAAACAGTGGCACTGTGTCTTCCTGTGCCTTAGTTGTAGGCAGGGTGCTGTGATGATACTCTACTACCATTTGGTTTCACACTGTGGTATTCAAGTACTGTTTGTAACTTGAAAATATTTGGGTCTTACATTTTCTTTTTTTCATTATATGAAAAAACTGTTTAATCAGTTAAATCCTGTTGAATCGAATCTGAAAGTCCCCTTTATGAATTGACCATAGATCTTGCACAAAATAAATAAATGAAGGAAATTTTTGAGAGAGTAGCAAAACCTAAAAATGCTTTAAATGTTATTGCCTTTGAATTAACAGTTATTCCAGTTATTCATTAACACTCCTTTGTTGAAGGTTGTGCGTCAGGGCTAGTAACTCAGCACGTAAAAAAATCAACTACCAATCATTAGCGGACTGGGGTTCCGCTGTGGCTACCCCTAACCGGGAAAAGCCAAAAGAGACGAACTTCTGATTAAGCAGTGCTAGAACATTGAAATCTTGAGTGGATGGGAAATAGAAAATTCACCCCAGGGATCACTCCAGTGGCTCTACACGACAGAGGGAACTAATGGGTGGCACGATGCCAAGCTAATCCTATGGCTAGGTTTGTAAAGGCTCCAGGGCCATTAGCCCTAGTACACAACTATGAACCTGTTGATGCTGATGACTTGTGACCTTGGAGTACAGATGCTGTAGCCATATTGGTTTACATGGATGAAATAATTTTTAAAGCTGGAGGTGGCAGCTGTTAGTGTAGTAATGTGAGAAACTTAAGAAGCCCTCCATGCTGTCACCAGAGGATTTTGAAACTTAGTAGTAGAAATTGAGTTCTTTGTCCTTGTGGTTTAAAAGGAAATATTGGAAGTGGTGAGCTGAAAAGAAATGTTATTAATCAGAAAAGTCTCCTTTTTTTCTGACACTGAAAGAGGTGAAGTAGAGAGCTGAGTAGTGTTAATAATAATGACCTCTTTTACTGTCTCTTAAATGAGAATGGTCTTACGGGGACAGGTAATATTGTTGACATAGTGACAAAATTTAGCATGAGTTTAAAGCTGTGACTCCTACATTGCACTGAAGGAGTGTTGGCTGAAGTGAAGCTTGAGTCATTGATGGGCATTGCTTTACTCACATTTCACTTATGTTGGATAATGAGATCTGTGGCTGGTATGTAAAGTAAATATGAGAGCCTGTAGAAATTATAGGCGTTGTTATTGTTTGAAACTGAACAGTGTCCATGCCAGATGGAGATGTGCGGCATCTTAATGTACACATTTTGCAGAGCCAAAACGGAGGTTTGCGGAAGGTGTAATTGAGGTATGTAGAGAAGAGTAAAATCTGTTGAAGGAGAACTTAAGGATTTTAGGTTGTAGTACGTGAAGCGAAGCAGGTAGCAAGGAAAGGGAGTAAGGGACACTAATGTTGGATAAAAACACTGATCATCTTTTGGATGAAAATGTAGGTCTGAAGAACAGTTGAGGTGCAGGTTGAATTTTAATGTGTTTGAAATTATTGTTAAATTTATTTAATGATCGACTGTGTAAGGAGTATTTATGAAATTGCCAATGACTACTCGGCAATTTTTTCCAGACTGATCCAGCTGACTTGCATTTGTAATATGTTTTTAGTATGATTCCTGAATAAGCTGAACAAGGTAAGTAATATAAAGGGGTGGGGGTAGACGGAAAGGAGATGGCAATTAACAAAAAGGCTTTTAATTCTGAATATTAGAAAGTTCATGTGATTGCTGAGGAGGACATCAGTAGATCAGAAAGAGTAGTGAGTATTTCATACCTGCACGTAGATCATTGAGTGTAGGTCTGGCTGGTGCTTAAGCTCTGTTGAAAGGTAACAGAGTCCCAAGGTTGGTATTGCTGGGACAGGGGTAAGGCTGTAAAGGTGTATTTGATTCATTTAGATAAGTATTGGCATGACAGACCCTGAGGGGATAAGCCAGAACATGTCTTGTTGAGAGCAGGTTGAACATACAGGTCCTCCAGTGCTATCTGCCTGCTGCAGGTAGCCCAGCCTTTCCTTCCAAAGGTACATGAGGAGACTGGGTTTCAGTGCTGTACAGAGAGCATTCCTGTATGTGGGTAATCACAGTCCTAAGCTTGTATGATGTACTATATAATTAATACCCTGCTTATCCAAATCCCAGTGATATACTATGCACTTAATATCTTACCTCAGATCCCTGGGTTTTGGATAAGTATCTGAGCTGTGGCACTCTCCCACCCCCATTTAAAATAGCATACTATGTTGTACAGCAGTTTCATACAGTCAAGGCATGCTGCAATTTGATATAGTCTTATCACATGTAAAATAATACACCCTAATGACTCACCAGAGCCATCAACCTTCTAAATTGAGATTGTGCTGTTTTACCGCTGTTTATAGGAAAATGAGAACTTGAAATTGTTTTGCTGATTAACTATTTTAGTAACTAACTTTATAGGCAGCTAACAGTATTTTTCCAAAAGACAAGGAAGGTTGTCGCACACCAAGTCAGATGCATCTCTCCCAGCTGTCTCTTCTGTACCATTTGTAAATTTCTTAAGTAATGTACTTGACTGTACTCCTCAAACGCAGAAATCTCAGGTCCCTCTGCTGCACAAACAGATGTACAAAAAAGACAATTGCAAGTCCACTGCAGGCTAACCTCCATGCTTTGAGATCGCAAAACATACCCCAATATGTCAGGATGCAACAAATCCATATTTCTGATCCTCTCGACGACTTATTCATGGTGCAGACCTTCTGCCAACATCCTGGTAAGTAGGGCTTAGCAAACATGCCTTTGATTTCTGAAGGACACACCTGTTACTTTTCCAAACAGTGTTTTTTACAAATATATTTAGTGTCCACACTGTATTCAGACAAGTGCAATTTTACTGTTTAGAATTGTACCCAACTTTGAAGATTTTTATGGTTTGGGAAGTTTTATCTGACGCAGTTCAGAGAACTAAAAGTGTATGGTTTGTGATCCCCTTTTCACACAGACACACACAGACACACACACGCCATGCGCTGTTCTCTATGTTCCAGACATGTTCTCGTATATTTACTTGTGTTCCCCTGCAGGGAGTCTCTCACCATGTTGGTCTCTGTAGTCCTGTGGTTCCTAAATACTAACTGAAGTAATAAGGGCTATCTGTGCTTCACCTTCACAAATCCTATTGTAAGATTACATGTACATGCTATTATAGTATAATGGTGCCTACAGTGCTGGAGCAACTTTGATCTCCAGTGTCTAAATGCTGAGTTGCTTTTTCTGTCCCTTCCATCTCTTTTAATAGGCTTTATTTAGCAATCTTCTTCTTCTTCTTCTTCTTTCGGCTTTATCCCGATTAGGGGTCGCCACAGCAGATCACCTGTCCGCACATTGAATGGCAGTGGAGTTTTACGGTGTCGAGTTGCCAGCCCGGCGCCCAACCTTCCACAGAAGGCACACTCACACGCACACCTAAGGCCAATTTAGAGTGTCCAATCCACCTGCAGCATGTCTTTGGGATGTGGGAGGAAACCGGAGCACCCGGAGGAAACCCACGCGACCACAGGGAGGACATGCAGACTCCGCACAGAAGGCACCCCAGCTGAGGATCGAACCGGAGAACCTCTTGCTGTGAGGCGGCAATGCTAACCACTGCACCACCGTGGCCGCCCAGGCTTTATTTAGCAATAATAAATAGAAATGTTTTACTTTTGTTTAACTGTGTAGTGTAAAATCAGGGCACTCTGTTCCAAGTCTGAGAACAGTGTGTCAGAACGAGAAGAGTGTTTGACTGCAGCTGAATGTTTTTGTTGACTAGTCAAAACTGGAAAATATGACCGTCTTTACCTACAAACAATCAAGGCACAAACACTTGAAAACTAGATGCAAAAACACAGAACTGATGGCGAGCACAATTTACCCAAAGGCCACTTGCACAGACTGAAGCAGGTGAACAAGCCCAGCAGCCATCCACCCACATAGCTGCACACCAGTAGTGAAAGTAGTTGCTCCCTTGAGCAGAGTGTAGCAGCTTCTCACAAACCCAAAGTGCCTGTCAAGATTATTATTCATAGGCAAAAGTAAATTTGACCGGTTATGTTCAAGTTCGTAGAATACCAGCTGTCTGAGAGCTGCGTGTACGCAAGTCATGCACCTGATAGCGTAACACACAATGTTTGTTTATATTTTGTAACTGTGTGGACCAAGTAAAATAAGTCTTTTTCAACTGGGCAGCTTGAGTTCAAGACAAAGGGTAGCAAAAATTGCTAAGCATGTGCTATTGAAGGTGCTGCTTTTTCTATACCAGTAAAATGAACATAAAGTAAATTAACACTGCAGTAAAGGAATATATTTCTACATACAAATGCAGCGTTTATAAAGTATTGTGTAGTCATGAAATATAATTGAATCGAAGGTCATTTTAATTTATATGGGTCTTTATTTTTGGAGACAAGTAGCCTGTATTAAAAAGCAAATGCAGTTGAGAAAGAAACAAGGCTGTTGTGTCTGCATGTGTAAGTGTGTTGTGTTAAAATGTGACTAACATGGTTGGTCCACTGTTATCGTGCTTGTTGCACGTTGAATGTAAAAGGATTACTTGTACGCACATGTTGGGAGTGTTTAGATACAGATTACGAGTACAAATTATGCAGATGGTGGGTTACTACAAAGGATGTTGGGTTGTCCGAGTCATTGCTTAAATTGTTACCTAGTTATAATTGTGTATTTAGTTACAAAGAATTGTAAGTGAAGGACGCCGCCAAATTCTGGAGAAAAATGATAGCCAAGTGATCAGAGATGAGAACCAATGCATAGGTTTAAAGTAATGTTGCACCCTGTAATGCTGTATTGACAGAGGTAACTAAAACAGATATGTACTTGACATTTCTCAAAAGTTGGTACAGCACAGAAACATTTTATTTTTTTTTTTCTTAATGCTGTAAAGGACAAATAGAGGCCTGCTGGACTGATCGGTGTAATTGTAATAGGAATTGTAATGCTGCCTATAACCATGCTAGCAACTTGTGGAAGCTATTGGTCACTGTAGCTACTCTTAGCTTACCTATTAGTGATGAGCTTCCCTTTTTAAACATTAGTTCTTCCTGCTTTATCTTCTGTAAATACATCTTTAGCTATCTGGGAGAGGTTGTCATGTAAAAGTTGCTAACTAGCCACTTTGCCTCATGTATGTTGTTTAGTGTTTTCCATAGGTAGTACACGCTATCTTTAAATAGTGTAAACAAACTTTAATTAGCAGACTCTCTATATACCATTCTGATTCTAGAGCCACATTTGTGCTGTGCATGAAAGTACTGATAGTTTATGTACAGCACATGTTGGTTGGTCCACCAGCTGCCTCCATCCCTGCACTCGCCTAGTGTCTGCACTCCTAATTTGTCCTTCAGCATCTCCCTGGTGACAACCCACTTAAAGCTGCACCGCATACAGCTACTACTGTAATTTCTAATAAGTCTGCACTTCCAGTCATCCAGAAGTACTTCTACAATTAAGAATGCCCATGTATAGTTTCTGCTGTTTAAATGTCCAAACACTGGGCTTAGCACATGCTGTTGTACAGTTTGTGACCTATCTAAAGCATGCCTGTACAAGCATAAAACTATCCAACAGCTTACTATATTCAGTCCTTTTGTAACACTTTGCACATACAGTGAAAAAAACAGGTTATATACTTTAAAGGTGGGAAAGTTTTGAAATGGTTTATTGTGGTCTCATTTTTTTATATCACAAAAACCTGGCATTTTAACAGGGGTGTGTACACTTTTTATGTCCACTGTACTTGCATGAAGTACTATTTCCGAAAGTTTCATAACCCAGCTAACAATAAAAACATAATTAGTACACTACAAGTGCTAAACATTAGAAAAATGCAAATGCCTTCTACTCATGTTAACTATAGTTCATTCTACATCTCCAGTATAATAATATACCATTACTACTCTGGGTCACACTACTCAGGGTCACACAGTTTACTACATAACACGGTAGTGACTGCTACTTTTGTCCCAATGAATTGGAATCTAACTCTGGGCCATTTCTACAGCAACTGTGTAGAACTCATAATTATAAGTAATAATAAGGCTTTAAAGATTATTTACAGAAGTACAAGAGGTATCTGTAAGAAAATAGCTTTATTCCAAACCTGGGTAGTATAGCCCAAACCAAACATCCTTGCAGTCTAAGATATTGCTTTTGTCACACTCCCAAGTTAATAAATTGTTCTACCTTGACAATTTTTCATAAAGGTCATCCCAGGAAAAAAAGCAGGAGGGTGTCTAGGCTCTCAGCTTCTCCTAAATGACCACCTTTCATTTCAGGAAGAAAGTGATTTCTAGTCTTTCACAGTCAAACGGAAACTGTTGCAAGTTGGACATAATCACTCCCCTTGCCAGTAACAGTCAGCTAGATGTTCTTCGTGTTTCACTGTTGCTGTCATAACTGTAGGGTGCTCCTGCTGGCAGGCAGCCCGAGGTCGACCAGAATCCCAAAGTCTGGGTCCGGCGTCGGCTGTACCAGCCTGACGTCAGAACGCAGAGGTATAAAGCTGACAGCCGACACCATCTTCTCCAGTCTTTCTTGCCGTGCGGTGGAAAGCAGCTCGCAAGTCGTTGGTTGGCGTTTTCAGACAATGTGCTTTGATTGTAGTCGGTCCGAAGTTTTCTACTTCTCTTCTCAAGCTAAGTACCCCGTTGGGGAAACTTTTTTCTTGCTCCTCCGATGTCAGAAAAAGTTAATAATTGTATATCGTGTGGGAAACAAATACCTCATAAAGATTTCCACTCTTATTGTCTACCTTGCTTAGGCCCTGACCACGACGTTTCTTGCTGTCGGTTCTGTGCCAGGTTTAATTCTCGCACTATTAAGCGTAGGTACGATTGGGCCTTGAATTATTTCGGTAGACGATTCAATTATAGGATGTCGTCGGATACTTTACCGACAACCGGAATTCAAAAGATGCGCAAAGACAAGGATAGGCCTCCGAGGTCCAAACATGATATTTTGCAGCCGGAGCCAGCTTCGGGTTCAGCGGTTGTCAGTGAGGTGCTTTTGCAGCCCCTGTCATCCGCCACTTCGGAACCGATGGCCGACACGGACTCTCATGGGGAACCTTCTAGGCCTAGTATTTCAGCTGCTGCAGGACCTTCGGACGTCGCTCCTTCAGATGGGTCCAGAACCGCTATGCAGGTACCGGCTTCTGAGGGGGTTTTCAGGCCTTCTAACATCACTATTTCTACAAAGGCAAAGTCAAAGACTCCTGTTAAACCAAGGGTTTCTTCTCAAGTTTCCTCGGATACAGCTCCTAAGTCCCAGAAGCAATTACTCCGGATGGCTGAAGATTTACTTACAATGATTAGGGGGTCTCACCCTCCTCCAGAAAAAAGGCCTAGACAGGATATTCCTTATGATTCTTCTGATCAGGCTTCTGTGTCTTCTGTCTCTTCCTCTGACCAGGATTATTCTTTTCCTCCTTATGAGGATTCTGATGCAGAGGACTCTATTCCCTCTGCTTCCCCCCCTGAGAATTTCTCTTTTGGGGAAACCTTACATGAGATGAGGGAGCATTTTCATTGGGACGGTCAGGAATACTCTGCTTCCAAGAAGAGACTTAGGGAATTTCTCCTTCTCCCTCAACACAGACCTTTGGCTATTCCTCCTGTACTTGATATTGTGGATGATGCTTTTTCTGAAGCTAATCTAAATCCTGATTCCTTGCCTCCTGCTCCTTCTAAGCCTGTTAGATTTTACAGAGTCCCTGACTCCCATCAGTTCCTTTTCAAAAACCCTTCTGCTGATCCTGAAACCATTTCTCAGGGTTCTAGGGCTGCTAAGGCCACTTCTTCAAAAAATCCTATTCCCTCTGAAAAGGATTCTCGTGCCTTGGACAGGTGGGGCAAAAAGGTTTACACTTCTGCTACCCTTTCTATTCGAGCTTTAAATTGCCAGTTTCACATGTTCAAGTATCAGCAATTTCTTTTGTCTGTTCTAAAGCAAAAGCTTTCTACCTTTCCTGCTTGTGCAGAGGACAAGGAATTACAGGATGTATTGCATGCAACTGAACAAGTTAGCAAACATAGTTTACATTGTGGTTTTGATGCCTTAGAAGCTTCTTGCAGGGCCGCAGCCTCTGGTACTGTTATTAGGAGACATGCTTGGCTTCGTGAGCAGAATTTACCAGAACAGGTTAAGGCTAAACTATTAGATGCCCTTGTTCAGCATGATGTTTTATTTGGAACCAAGGCTGAGGAGGTTATTAAAAAGATGGAAGAAAAAGCAAAGTCTATGCAGACTGTTAAAGACTTTTTACAAGTTCAGCCTCCTAGATTTTCCAGAAATTGGCCCTCTAAAAATTGGTCCTTTCCCACGTCTGACGGGCCTCAAAGGGGTAGTTATAGACGGTCCAGAGGTCTAGGGCAGGCTCGGACCTCTTACAGGTCCAGACAATGGAGTGCTTCTTCACCTAGAAGGGGAGAAGACAGACCTCAATCACAAAAGAAGCAGACTCAATGACTCTCTCCGTTGGGCTACAGGTCCTCCTTGCCTGGAAGCCCCTCTTGGAGGAAAGCTCTCTTTTCTACCAAAATTGGACTCGTATTACCCAGGACAAATGGGTTTTAGACGTGATTTTAAGAGGCTACAAATTCCACTTTCATACTCCGCCAAGGTCAACGGGTTGGCCGGATCTGCCAAAACATCAATGGTCAGAGGCCTTAAATCAAGTGGACGCCTTATTGGCCATGAAAGCCATAGAACCTGTTCCACTTCCAGAGATGGGAAAAGGTTTTTACTCCAGACTATTTCTGGTCCCAAGGAAACAAAACTCATGGAGACCTATTCTGGACCTCTCAGTGTTAAATACCTTTCTGGAGATTCCAAAATTCAAGATGCTTACTCTGCAACAACTCCTTCCCGTGCTCTCCCAGGATGCTTGGATGGTGACTTTGGACTTGAAGGAAGCTTATTTACACATTCCCATCAGACAGGAACGCAGAAAATACCTCAGATTCAAGGCAGGTTCCAGACACTTTCAATTCTCTGTACTGCCCTTTGGTTTATCTACTGTGCCCAGAGTCTTTACCAAGTGCCTGGCTCCAGTAGTAGCTTTCTGCAGACTCCAAGGAATTCAAATTTACCCCTACCTGGACGATTGCCTTATTCAGGCGGACAGCAAGGATCTTTTACTTCAACATCTGCACTTTGTGCAGCGCCTTCTCCTACTTCTGGGATTTTCAGTAAACACAAAAATGTCACATTTAATTCCCTCTCAACAAATGATCTTTTTGGGAGCTCTACTAAACACAAGCTTACAAAGGGCCTTCCTTACTCCAGAAAAACAAGTACAGCTGGCATCAATTTTCAACACCTTGACTACTTCAACTCAGCTCACTGCAAGGAAATTCCTGCAGGCTTTGGGCTACATGGCTTCTTGCATCCTGTTGATTCCAAATGCAAGGCTTCATATGAGAAAACTTCAATGGTACCTAAAGAGTGTGTGGTCTCAACATTACCACAGCCTGGAAACAATGATACCTCTGATTCCCTGCCTCCAAAAGGAGTTCCTTTGGTGGTCCAGGGCTTGTGCTTTGAACGAAGGGAAACCCTTTCGTCTACCTCTTCCTGCTCAGATCATAACCACAGACGCCTCAGATTATGCTTGGGGAGCTCATTACCTAAACAATTGCCAGCAGGGCTATTGGGACAAGAAGCATCTTCCCTGGCACATCAACTTGAAGGAAATGTTGGCAGTCCAAAATGCTCTTCTAGCCTTCCAGAATCTTTTGGAACCAGGGCATCTTCTGATTCGCACAGACAATACCACAGTCATGTGGTATATAAACAAGCAGGGGGGCTCTCACTCTTACCCCCTTTGCAGACTAGCCATGATTTTATGGGACACCGCTCTAAACCTGAATCTGCATCTACAAGCTCAATTCATTCCAGGAAAACAGAATCTCTTAGCAGACAGCCTAAGCAGAAATCTTTTGGATCCTCACGAATGGATGCTGGACCCCAACTTATTCAGCAGGATTACGACAGTTTGGGGTTGCCCTCGGATAGATCTGTTTGCATCCCACCTCAATCATCAGCTGCCTCTCTTTTGCACCAGGTCCTTCCACAAAGCAGCCTGGAAAGTGGATGCCCTGTCTTTCAACTGGAGGAATTTTTCGGGATACGCCTTCCCTCCTCTTCCTCTTCTGCCTCGGGTGTTACTGAAAATAAAACAGGACAAACCCAAGGTTATCATCTTGATAGCACCAAATTGGCCTTGGCAGTTTTGGTATCCAAGTTTAAGACACCTGTTCTTAGATCCTCCTTGGATTCTGCCTCTGTCTCCTTCTCTTCTGTCCCAGCATCAGGGTCAGATGCTACACTCTCAAATCAAGACTCTTTGCCTGGCAGCTTGGCTCTACAAGAGCCTTTGATTCCTTCTGTTTTTCCCAAACAAGTTTTGGATGTTCTCTTAGAAGCTAGGCGCCCTAGCACTAGAAAATCTTATGCTTCAAAATGGAAAAGATTTTGTATTTGGATGCGGGATCGAGGTTCTGATCCTTTTTCACCTGACATTTCCTCCATTCTTCTTTACCTCTCTGACCTTTTGCTTAAAGGCCTCTCCTTTTCTTCCATTAAAATCCATGCTTCTGCTATCTCGGCTCATTACAACACTGATCCCCCACATTTTCTCTCACCAGCTGGTGAAACAGTTTTTTGAGAGGGGCTAAGAATTTAATACCTCCTAGAACTCCTCCTGTTCCTGCTTGGGATCCTAATTATGTTTTGGAAAAACTTACTTTACCTCCCTTTGAGCCTGCTGCTACTTCGGATATCAAGTTCTTATCCTGGAAGACAGTTATTTTATTAGCATTGACTTCTGCCAGAAGGGTGTCAGAGTTGCAAGCTCTCATGGCTGTGGAACCATACCTTGTTTTCCACCAAGACAGAGTTGCCTTGAGGACCAATCCTACATTTATGCCTAAAGTGATTTCTAAGGTGGCTTTAAATCAGACTATTCACCTTCCTACTTTCTTTCCTAATCCTCAAAACAAAGGGGAAAGGATGTTGCATTCATTGGACGTACACAGACCACTACGGTTTTACCTGGACAGAACTAAAGATTTCAGAAAATCTGATCCGTTGTTTATTTCTTTTGCCTCCAGTTCTCTAGGCAAGGCTATTTCTAAACAAACTGTTTCCAAATGGATTGCCAATGGAATAAGGTTTTGTTACTCTCACTTTGGGAAGCAGATTCCAGGTACTGTTAGAAGTCATTCTGCTAGAGCAGCTGCTACTTCAGCAGCTTTTCTCAGAGTTCCTACCAAGGACATTTTGGAAGCTGCCACATGGAGTTCAGTGCATACTTTTTCTAAGCACTATAATCTCCCTTTATATTCTAAGTCTAGGGCAGGTTTTGCCTCTGCTGTCTTGCAGGGTCTTCTGGCTGCCCCTTCTACATAACCTCCTCCCTTTCCACAGCTTTGGGATTCCACCCTACAGTTATGACTGCAACAGTGAAACACTAAGAACATAGTACAGTTGTGTACACCTACCATAAATGTAGATGTTTGAGTGTCTTCACTGTTGCAGTCGGTGTTTCCCTCCCACCTATCCCCTCTTATCTGCCTTTTCTTTTGTGGTGTATTTGTGTTTCCTTTTTGGACACCTTTTGGTTGTTTTGGGGGACTTCTGACATCTGGGGCAAGAAAGACTGGAGAAGATGGCGTCGGCTGTCAGCTTTATACCTCTGCGTTCTGACGTCAGGGGGCTAGCTGGTACAGCCGACGCCGGACCCAGACTTTGGGATTCTGACCGACCTCGGGCTGCCTGCCGGCAGGAGCACCCTACAGTTATGACTGCAACAGTGAAGACACTCGAACATCTACATTTATGGTAGGTGTACACAACTGTACTTTCTATGGCAACTGTTCTGGAAAACTCATCATCTCTGAAACTTTCAACAGTTCATGTAGCAAAAAGTTTTATGGTGACATGGGCAGTGACCTACAATTCCCTGGATTAACACAGCTCAAAACTGTAACTCATGAAGACTCCAAGAACATGAGGCCATCCAGTACCTAACAGTCGAGAAAGGTATATATATATATATATATATATATATATATAAAAAAAACAGATACTGCAGTAGAAGAAAAAAAGGACAAAAACATTATGAAAAAGCTGCACCTAGCAACTGTAGTGTTCTGGGTACTAAGGCAAAAATACCAAGGTATGTGAGCATAAACCAGAGCAGTGTGGAGTAAAGGCACTCAAGTGTTTCCACTAGTAGTAGGAACAACAGAACAACTGGGCCAATAAAAAAAAAATCTTTGCATATTTAAATACATTACCAATTCATGTACCTCAATATAAAATATAGGAGGAGACATTTTTTGGGTTCGCTGAAGATGCTGAGAAAAGCAGTCTTGGCAAACACCAAAAACTGAAGCAGCACTAATTTGTTAGCTTTGTGAACTCTGACAAAGGAGTGGGTCCATTCTTGTTGTAGAATTAGAAATCCTAAACAGTTGGAGAAATTAAAAAAATAAATTGGGGAAAAAACAGCTGTTGCCAAAAGGGTCATTACAGTATGAAACTGGAATAAACCGCTGTTAGACCTCATCATTGAGGAACGTGAATCCGTTAACTGTGACTCCTAATACCAAGCTACTGGTATCCATTTATTTCTTTAAGCCTTCTGCAACCTCCTCTTATCTTTATTAAACAAGTATTCTGCACTGAGATGTCAGAGTTAAGGCTCATCTCTGTCCAAGTGCAACTTGGGTCTTTGAATGGGAAACACAAAAATTTGTCCCAGGGCTGTCCCTATACTACTAAAGGGCAGAGGCAGCTCCTAAATGTTTTATCCTATGCATGGGTCCGCCCAAGTTATCTATGGTATGATTCCAGTTATTCCCGTTAGGGATAATATATAATTACTGACCATGGGATGGGTAAGGCCAGTCTCAAACCAAATGGGGTAGGTTCAAGCACAAAAGTGGAAATTGGTTGTCTTAAAATGGCCCCCAAGGGCAACTTGCATAGTACTTACCTATGAAGTTATAAAAAAAGAAATAGACAAGCCAACACAATAATTCTTTTCATTACAAGGCTCCTTTTGGCGCACCTACTGAAGTCTAGGAGATGTGACATTACTCAGTAGAGAGAGGCCAGGAACAGATGCTAGAGTTGACTTAGACTAGCAAAAGGAGGTTTTTGTATGACTTGCCAGAAAAGATTCAAGATGAGCCTGTTGTACTTTTGGAATATTGTTTGTCTTTGGCAAAACCCCAAACCATGGGTTACCGTCATTGAACAATCTCCTTCTAACATACCTTAAACTATTGCTATACATTACCTGCCCACTGACTCCTCCTTTGAGGCTTCTGATTAATAGTAATGTGTATGCCTCCCTCAAAAACAGCTGACTGTTCAGTAACTCAAGTTTGGGGAAGTATGTTGAGTTTAATTTTAAGAACTTGGAATGGACAGTGTGCAAACAGTTTGAAGATTATCTGACCCAGCATAAACTCTCTACGGGTATGCAGCATGATTTTCAAGTATAGCATGGTTCCCAAACATCAGTCAAAGTACTAGAACACATTGTAAACAACTGTGTCTGGAGTCTTCTTCCTGCACTTCTCAAAAGATACTAGAGCATTCCGTTATGTTAGAGCATTCCGTTATGTTAGTCTTTGTGGAACAGGTTGTACCAACCTAGTAATATCACTATTCAGTCTCAAGAACAGAACACCAAAGTAGCTGTAGGGAATAACACAATGTCGCGTAACTTTACATCTAGCATAGGGGTTCCACAGGGCTCAGAATCAGGCTGTTTACTTTTTATAATGTCAAGTGAAGTTCATCTACACATCAGTCATGTCCAAATCATCCAGCACACAGATGACTTGGTACTAATCCACAGTGCATAGGTAGATTTAACCTAAAGAGCTCCTGTAATAATCTACTCCCCCCATTACAGTAGAGTAAATAATCACTGGCAGTAAAAAGAAACTCGTAATATCCAGGTGCTACTCTCAAAATAGCAACAAGCAAGGTAGTGCAACTAGCATAAGGGGCCAAAGTGGAGATGCAGAAATGATCTCACAGGGGAAATGTGTTGAAATGACACTGGTAGCCAATTATCCTTCTACGAAAGTACTTGCAACACTAAAAAAGATATGAACAGGAAACTGGCAGCATTCTATGAAGAGTCAACAAATGCCTCCTGCCAAGAAATAAAACTACTGTAACTGACTCTTCCTTATGCCTAAGCTGCTAAACATCATTATAGCTGTTGGACCCCCCCCCCCAAAAAAAAAAAAAAATAAATCTGCAATATGAGAAATGTTATCTGCTTATTGTAGAGTAGCAACATTTGCTGCTCAGTAATCATCCCAGACTCACCATTGCTGAAGTAGTAAATAACTGATCAGGTACTTGCAGACAGCTTGAGAGACCACATAAGTTATTCACAAAAAGAATACAGGGAGTAAACAAGTCTTTTACAGATCTTACTAATCAGATGGAAAGGGCTTCATTGAATAAATCCTGTGTGGACTTACTACTCTGGTTGCTTTTGTTGCTTCCTTTACAGATATTCTCAATGTCCTATGCCTGTACTCTGTCTTCTACTTTCTGCTATGTGGTAATCACTGCTTAGCCTACAAGTCATCCTCTGATCCCACACCGATAGATTTGTTGCACACCAGCAAAACAAATAGCATCAGAAATACCTGTTCTAAAGACCTAAACCTTTTCTGCAACATAACGTAACATACATGCTGGAGGGACAGATGCATGTCTCAGATTATCCCTTCAGTACTTCAGACTTCCTGTCAATGTCAAGCAAAGCTCATCCCTAGTCCTGTTGAAATGTAATTTGGCCCAATGAATAAAAAAACGCAAATTTACCCCCGGTTTGGCATCTTTGCCCCTAACGAACAGGGTCAGCCTGTGAACGTTTGACGTGTTCAAGCCTATATCATAACCGTAAAAGTCCTTGGTGTGTTGACACATGCCAAGTGTATGGGAAGTTGTCATAATGGCAAAGATGTTTACCTTAAAGACACAAGGTACAGGGTGTAATTCTCACATGGGGTAATTGGCTAGACTTAAAATGAAGCACAAGGGCAATTAGGTTAGTACTAGTCTGTGAACCACCAACATTTTCTTAAATTTCGGATAAGGTTGGCTAGGCTTAAAAGTCTCTTGGACTGATTTGGTAACCACCTATGAACCCTAGAAAATAAAGTCAGATAAATTCACTTACATGCCTTCACAGCTGGATGTTTTGTGATCTATGTTCTGCACTAAACACACTTCATTCATGGCACACAATCAGTGGGGCACTCAGATCCACAAATAACCCCCTATACCAGAAGAACAGAAACTCTAGAAACCTGGCTGGAAACTCCCAGATATGCTCAGAGTTAGTCCAAAATGACACAAAATACACTGAACCCACTGACATTGCCAACATTCTGGCAGACACGTTCAGTGCAAATTTCTCCCCCCCCCCCCCAAAAGGAGAAATAACTATCCCAGCAGAGTGTAGCCTCCCTAACATCTCAGATGCCCAGGTGAGAGCCGCCCTCTCTAAAGCTAAAAACACAGCATCAGTGGGACCGGATGGTGTCCCGGGCTGTGTGCTACATGAACTCCAAGAGGAACTAAACCCACACATAAGGCTGCTGTTTAATCTTAGCCTTACTACAGGATATGTACCCAAAGAGTGGCGTACGGCAACAGTGGTCCCAATTCACAAAGGCGGTGCTTCTACGGACCCTGGAAATTACCGCCCCATAAGCTTGACGAGCCTGGTCTGCAAAGCTATGGAGAGGATCATTATGGAACTCGTAAACAAAGACATTGGGGACCTACAGACATTGGATCCTACCCAATTTTGCTTTGTCAAGGGCAGATCCTGCCTTTTGAACTTGGACGACTTTTTTGAAACGGTCACTAAGGCCATTGATGAGGGTAAGGCAGTTCACACAGCCTACCTTGATCTTGCAAAAGCCTTTGACACAATACCCCACTCGGGCATCCTAGACAAACTCACCAGCTTAAATGTAAACCCATATGTCACAAGATGGGTTGCAAACTGGCTCAAGGACAGAACCCACAGGGTCAGAGTTGCTGGAGCTATGTCAGACTCTAAGCCAGTCACAAGCGGTGTCCCACAGGGCTCAGTCCTGGGACCCCTCTTGTTCGGCATTTATTTTTCCGAGGTACAGGCAAACATAGGAGGATTGTGGCTGACAAAGTTCGCAGATGACTGCAAACTGGGCGCCATAATTGATACTCCAGCGGACACAAACATCCTTCAGAGAGGCCTCATAGAAACGGATAATTGGTGCCAGAGCCATGGCCTTAAGCTGAACGCCAAAAAATGTATAGTCATACCCTTTGGGAAAAACAAGGTACCGACAAATTACCACATAGGCGGTAATCCATTAAGTACGGAAGAGGTAATCAGGGACTTAGGGACACAGGTTGACAGTAACCTCTCATTTGGCACTCACATTGCCAAAGTGGTTAGGAAGACCTTCTATATTGCTCACCTTATCATGAAGGGTTTCACATCTAGATCAAGAGAGGTCATTGTGCCCCTGTACTCTTCTCTTATCAGGCCAATGATTGAGTACAATGCCCCATTTGGGATGCATCTCACCCGACACCTGCAGCAGTTGGAAAGACCCCAAAAGTTCCTCACCAAGAGGATAAAGGGTCTTAAACATGTCATATGCTACCCGACTGAAAAAACTCCAGCTCTATTCAGTTGCATACCGCCTACTCAGAGGTGATCTGTGCCTGACGTACAAGGCCATGTCCAATCCTGAATTAATGGACATGCTCCACCTCAGAAAATCCAAATCCATCAGAGCCACGAGAACAAGTGACTTAAACCTCAACAAAGAAACATCAGAGCCACGAGAACAAGTGACTTAAACCTCAACACAGAAATAAATAGGACGTGCTGGAGGGACAGATTCATAACCCAGAGGCTTCCTACACTCTGGAACAGAATCCCAGTCCATGTTAGGCAGAGCCCCTCACTGACTCTATTCGAGAGAAATCTCGACGAGTGAATGGGAGATCGTAGGTTTACTCCGGGGGTCATCTCTGTGTCACTACTAGACAGAGGCATAGTAAACTAAACCCTAAAAGGGCGTAGTATTCTCATCCTAAGGGGTGGTGTAAGCCACATACACTCTGGCTAGGCTTATAAATGCCTTAGGGCAGATAGCCTAGTACGAACCTATGAACCTATAAGATCACCCAGTAGCTGTGTTACAGCTGAATGGAATTCACTACCATTAGAAGTTGGGCAGCTTTAACAATACTTAAACTGCAGCAGAAATACCCAAATTTCTTCTTGTGCATCATGTATTACTGCATGAGCTCAGCGGTAGTACTGTACCCAGTTTTATCTTCGTGTATACAAAGGATACATAAAGCAACAATCTGCATACAAACATTGTAGACATCTTGAGTCGCACTGTCATCTCTGCATAAATAAATGTAAACTAGGATAATGCACCTGCCAGTTGTTAGTCATTTGTGTACATTTACAACACACACATTTATACACGTGTGTGTATATATATATATATATATATATATATATATATATATATATATATATATATATATATAATATATTTGTACGTATTGTATATGTCTCTGTGTGTGGATAAATATATATTAAGTATATACATTCAGACACTACCCATATGGATAACTGGAGAACAGTGATCACCATCAGCTGTGGTTGATGTGCAGATGGATAGAGAAGTGTAGCAGATCTGTAACCTTATCTGAGAGGAGGTGAGAACACTGCAGCCTGTATAACAGTGCATTGCACGTCTAAGTCTTTGGACAGAGCAATGCAACAATTGAAAGCCCATTTAAATATTCTTTGTTGTGGTGGTCATCGGATTTTGTCTCTCAGGCAGACTCTTTAGTGTGGTACGTGTACTTTTTCATTTCGAACAGACCACCATTAATTGAAATGCTGACTGTTTCAGTGACAGGATTTCATTTTTTGTTAAGTGGTGAAGACTGGAGAGAGAGAGAAGGCAAAATACGTATGCTGTCATGTTCCTTGTTTTCATTTTACTGTATCAGTGAGTGGTGATGATAAAATGTTAGCAGTATTAAATGCACATCAAAAAGCAGTAGAAAATGGGAGTGTTTTTGTTTAAAGTGAATTATTTCCAGTTATAACGATTTATTTTCTTCATATTCACAGAGCAAACTTTACATGGAAGGATTCCGAAGCCTTAAAGAAGGAGAACCAGTTGAATTTACTTTTAAGAAATCTTCCAAAGGCCTTGAATCAATACGGGTAACAGGCCCAGGAGGGAACCCTTGTGTAGGCAGTGAGAGACGACCCAAAGGGAAAACTGTACAGAAACGAAAACCAAAGGGAGATAGGTAAAGTGACGTCTCACTTGAATGTATGCAAGTATCATTGTTCTTTATTAATAGGGAGGCATGCAATACTACATGTTGGGAAGGACTCCTCTATGGATGATTGTCATTTTAAATTAAGGGCCAGTGAGGTTTTCTTTTTATAATGCTGCTGTGTCGCCACCATCTTTCATCACACACCACATTGTCAAATTCTATATGGTGTATGGCGTAGCAGTTAACAATTGTGGGTCATGATGGTTTCCTGAAAACGAAAATATCTTTATCATCCGATAGACAGAAAGGCTGGAATCTTGTGGCACTTTTAAATGAGTCAGATTTTGCTTATAAGAAGTATAGCATGTAGTAAATTTAAAGACAATTTTGGTAATTTTAGAGCTTTTGACTTTAATATGGTGAATGATTATTTTTCTTTGTGTGCCTTCATGATAATATCCATAAAATATGTTGAATCTGGCTAATGTTTTTTGAATGTGTCTATTGCTTAAGTTTGATTTGCTATTGTTTTGTGTAGCCTTTTTTATGACGGTCTAAATTTGTTTGGCCATGCTCACTGAGCACTGCCATGTGGAACACTCTTAGAAGTCCTTTGTTTGGCTATGTCTTTGCCCATGGAACATTGCATGGATGGATATCTTTGAGGCAGTAGTAAGTTCTGCAACTGTTACTGCGAAGTATTAATTTTGTTTTGTTGCATGACAAGGCAGTTTGTGTGGTTAAGGAATGACCATGTAGTGGTATGGTATACGTCTCTGTTGGTATATCGTAAATTGCAAGGTCAGCTATGTATTTTTGAAGGACACTGTTATGAACAGGAACACACAAGTCTGATTATAGAATATGGGGAAGGTGACTTGAAAAGAAGCTTTATTCAAACGAGCTAAGGCAGGGGCTACTTATGAAAAGTATGTTCCAGTTACTCTAGCTTTTGGTTAAATGGAAAATGTGAACTCCTGTAGTACAGTGAGTAACAAGACAACTGCTGATTGTTCAGCCTATTTTATTAAAAGCAAGAGTTGGATTGAGGAAGTTGATGGATAAACTACACATACATTAAAGAAAATGCAGACTGTGTGAAACTTTCATTTGCATTCTGAAAGCGTAGTTGTAAACGAAAACTTCGTGTTAAAAAGTCATGCCACTGTGTTAGAGTAAGACTAAAGTAAATTAATGATCAGATTTCCCACGATGCACAATACTATTAATGCATGTTAGTTATTAAAAAAAAAAAACCGGTTTGGCTTAAAACCAGAACAGCAGCCCATCTGTACCACCTAGTATATAAATTTGCAAGATGAGTTTTTGTAATAACTGGAGTGCTGCATGATGTCTAGATGGCAGAGCTGTGCAACACTAACAGTGGGGGATTAATATCATGGTACTGTTTACAAACTGTCTAGTCATCATATAGTCAGCACGTTTCTTGAATTTGCTATTCGATTGTTGCCTAAATTGTTAATAATTTAAAAGGGGGTTACCAGTAGTTTTGGCTGTGAGCAGAGAGAGCAAGGGTGCCATTTTGTAATCTAGGTATTCTTTTCATAGAGCTATAGGTCTGGTTTATATCTGTATTTAATGAGCTGTTAATCAGATTAATATGTAGTGGGGAATTATCAAGAGTGCTTTCTGTTTAGAGTTTGCCTGTTATCCTTGTGTCTGATTTTCACTGGGTACTATGGTTTCCTCCCTCATTTCATGTACAGTGAGTGCCTCAGGTGATTTGGTAATCCTCCAGATTACCAGGTGTGTATACTGTATGCGAGTGTGTTTATATTTGTGTCCTGCAGTAGACTGGCATTCTGTCCAAGCTTAGTTTTGTGCTATTAAGTACCAAGATGAGCTTTGGTTCCCCCAAAACTCTGAAATGGGGAAAAAGGGTATCAGATAATGAAAACGTAACTACAAAGCAAACTAGATGGTGTTATAGTTTTTTTTTTTACATTGAATTATATAGTGAATGGTTTTATTTGCTTTAATAAAAATGCTTTGTTTTTTCACTGTTGAGATTGAAATCTTTTTTTTTTTTTGGTACTTGCGTATTATCGCAACCAGATTTTTGCTGTTGTGAATTTCGCTTCGTTGGATACAGACAACCGCATGAAACATTGCAAAGTGTTGTGCAAACTCATTATTGCTGGCAAAAAAATCTCTGAACTACCTTCATGCACATAAAAAGATGAAACAATCATCTTCCCTTTTTGTGTGCATTATAGACGCACGCTTGAATTGTAAGGGATGCTGTCTTAACTGATGAATGGAATATTTGAACCGTGAGGAGCGAAGCCCTCACAGAAGGAAATCACAGACACAGGAACAATGTTTTGGGTAAAGTAATACTTTGTTAAAAGTGTGTACACAGAATGGAAAACAACCAATGCAGTGCGAAAGTTGAGGAACACTACTGCTGGTAACATTTCAGGGTGGATAATGATAGCCGTTTATGGGTTCCTGATTAAACCGTACTAAGAACAGTACAGAAAACATGTTACTGGCTGATGCTCTTTTTCCTGTCGTTACGGCCATGTTTGGACCTGAAACTGTGTGTTAAAAATTGTTAAAATTAAAAAATAAAAGTTATGCATAACTCCTGTGTCTCTGCCTTTCAATATGGTGGTGGTGGTGGGGGGGGGGGTGAGCAATTTCAGTGAGTAAGACAGCAGCCTTGACAGCTGAAGCGTGTATGCACTTTACTGCGAGCTACATGATAGCTACATGACATGCTGGCGGTAAAGTGCATACCTAAACAGTGATATTAACTTACTCATGTTTTGGGTGATAACCCTGCCTAAAACAACTGTAAAAGAAAAAACATAGTCTGATATTGTCACGCCATGAACAGTTACATTTCCACACTGGGAAACAACCGTTATCGCAAAAGTCTGGTTGCGATAATACGCAAGTACCTTTTTTTAAATTCTAGATTACATAAGTCATTTGGCTAAATATTGCTGACTTGCAGCATTTGGTCCTATCCTCCATTTGATTCTTGGCTTAGAATGGTCTTTTCTGCACAATTTTCATGGTCATGTGATCTGTTGGGTTCTTTATTTTTGGAATGCAGGAGAAAACCAAACTTGGCAGGTTGATTTGTGATATTACACTATCCAAGGTTTGCTTTGTTTTGTGCCTTGTGACTGACAGGCATCAGATTTCTGGCTGCTCCTGCATTGCATCTTTTGCTTGGCAATCTGGAATTCCACCCTGCAAGCCTGAACTGGATGAAATAGCCTTCATAAACAGAACCAGGTGGCAGATAAATGCAATGCTGCATTGTACTGTAGAAAATATAAATTATGCACTGGAAAGTGATAAATGGCTGTGCTTTATTGCATTGTTTTCAGTGACTGATTATATAAAGTATATTCATTATGTTGGTACCACCTTGCTAATGGATTGTGTTTACCATACTGAGAAATGAAGTACTCTATGCTGATGGGTCTGCTGTTTATATATCTGAATTTGATTTTGTATTCCACGTATAGCATAGACTCTCCAGTGAAATAAGACTTTCTTTAGGAGTAATTGGATGTTTATGCATTTGTTGCACAGTTATAACTAGGATCTCGTAAAGGTACTCTTCACTAAGTTTCTTGCTCAAAGTGTTTTTTTCTTCAACACTCCTCCTACATGTCAGCATTTATGTCGACATGGATAAAAAAAATATCAGACACAGAATAGCAAAAGCATATAGTGTTATGTACTTCGTAAGCGGTCAGCACTATATGACTTTAATGGCTTACAGTGGAAGTAAGTGTAACAAAGTTGTCAGTATTGTTGGTGTTCAGCGGTGAGTTTATCCTACTTTTAAAATATTAATGTCAGGTATTTACTGGCAGTCAATTTTAGTAATATGGGTAACTCTACTGTAGTATACACTATGGTAGTTTTGTTTCCCTTTTAAGTTTTTTCTCCCACTAGCCAGGTGGCACATGTTTTAGTAATAGTCAAATGTAGATTTGTGTTTGTACTAGATTCTACTCGCTCTAGTTCAGTTGTCAGAAAGGATAATCTGTACCTCCAAGCTTTGTTTTCGCTTGTCAGTAATCCTTCCTGCTCTGTTTCTGGAATCTGGAAGTTAGCAATTTAATAGATTTGTTCTGTTGCATTAATATGATGAAATAGTGAGAATTGTATCAAACTGTTCAGGCAGAAATTAAATGCCCGCCAAAAATGTCTGTTAGCGATGCCTAGTATTTGGACAACACAAACTGCAGGAAGGATGAAGTAAAGCATCAAATTATGTATAAAATAACTATGTAAAAATGGATACGTATTTTAAGGATTCAAGAAAACGTTCGAGAAGCTAAATATTAAAGTTGAGGAGTTTGTTCTTCAAACTGCATTTGTGCATCACCCCGTCTTTGTTTGTTTTTAGCTTTAATGCTTAAATCGTGAAACTTGTGAAGTAGAAGAAATGCGAGCAAAGTCTGAGCTAATGAATGAAATGTGATGCATAGCTGTTTGTTATTAATAGTTGCTTTGTACTTGGTCTCAATGCGTTCTTGCATCTAATCCTATAGCCTACTAAGAGCCACAACAGAATGAAGTAAAATCTTGCTTGCATAATTATGGCTACTTTTTAATCCTCCTTAATTTGTTACCACTGACTGAATATTGGTCTTTGTGAAGTTGCCCCTTTTTCAGTGAATACCAGATTTCTGTTTATCTTGCTTTGTTACATTAGAATTATTATTATTTTGATATTTGAATTTTCCAATGTGTTTGTTACTGCAAAAAGTAACTATAGCTTAAAAGTGAGCAGCAGTCCAAAGTTTCCGAGTCATTTGATTAGGGCAAGAACAGCTGCTACTCCAGCCAGCAGCATGCTGTATTATTTTTCCAAAACTGACTAGCACACACCTTGTTCATTATTGCCAACAAGCTGGGGCTGTCATACAATGTGTAAAAAAGCTATCTGGTATGTGGGCAAACTGACACAGTCCTTTTGTTAAGACTGGGCCTGTAGTGGATTACTGAAGCTACTTGCACTGAGGTCCTAATTTCAGTAGCATTATCTCCTTTATTTATTTATATATATTTTTTTGATAGAGGTTGTCAGATTCCTTTTCCTTTAGATAACGTTTAGATGTTTGTGTTTGCCTGCCATCGTGATCTGTTCTTTTTAACCATCATAGGTGTTCTTCATGTGAATCATTGTTGCATCTTATAGCTTCAGGGAACACTGCATAGGCTAAAGCACGAATTTCAGCCAGACTTTCAGAACTGAGCTCTTCTCCATCAACCAGTCCAACTCCAACAATCAAATAGTTACTATTATGATAAGTTAATGCAACTGTTCTTTCTTTATCTTTAGGCACCGCTGCACCAAGCCTTGAGCCTTGTTGACATTGGCTGTGCTAAACTAAGCAAGAAATAATGCCTGGCAAGTTGGGCATTACAGGGAAGTAACAGAACACGCAGGAGTGTTGTGGCCTAATGCAGCAGGCAGAGGACCTTCACACTCCTGAAAGGTCTATTTTCCTGTAATGCCCACCTTGGTGGGATTTTTTTGTGTATAAAATGGACGGTTTGTTAAATTAATTGTTTTATTAGTATATATACATATTTTATATTTTCATGTTAAATAGTCCCTCCACCCAATGTTTAAAATTTGCCATAAGAGAGACAATTGTTGAAGTATTTTACATCCAAAATACAAGTTATATAAGTAATGTCTAGAGAGACGCGCACACACACGCACGCGTGCAAACAGTGCCTAGCATGAATGAAGAAATTTAAAAATAACAGCAAAACTAATATGAATACAGTGCAAAACATTACAGCACACACAGATCCATTAAATTGCTGCAGTAGTTACTTGCCTTAGTTTTAAATTATTTATATTTTCCACACTTGTAAACTGCAGATCTGATGTTCTCAGTGTTCGTTAAGTCCCCCAACTAATGGGATTCAGATCGGATCCTCGGATTTGACTCTGCCGTTATACTAGCTTGTGGCCTCCAAAAAACTCTTGAGTTCCTTCAGATCTCATTTGTCACTTTAGCATCTTCAGCTCTCGAGTTTACAGTGGGAGAGAAGTCCTTTTTGATATTTCCTTTAACAATCCTTGTATATGACTATTTCTTTAATCTTTGATTTTAAGTCATTTCTACTGTCCTTTTCCATACAATTTTGAGTGTAAGTTTTCCTACCATCGTTGATAGGCCTAACTTTCCTTCCCTTCTCCCTTTTACACTTGGCATATACTTCTTTCATTACCATACTTAGTGTTTTTCCCCTATCTATAAGATTATTGTAGTTCGTCAGTACCATTGTTGGTATTTTGCTTTTCCTTTTCTTTCTAGTTTTTTATATATATATATATATATATATATATATATATATATATATATATATATATATATACACACATATATATATATACACATGTGTATGTATATATATAAAATTTTAGTTGAGTTCTTGTTACAATAATTTTTTCTTTAAAAATATGTGAAAAAGGTCCAACAGGATTTTAAAAATGTGGTAAGTGTGGACAGAAGTTGCCTTATTCTGATGCCCACAATCTTTGTGTGTATTGCCTTGGTCCAGATCATTTACAACAAGACTGCAATATCTGTCTTGAGTTCAACCCCCAAGCACTAGCTGACGGGAAGAATACATTGATACATTGATTTTAAAAGGCTGGACTTCCTTTCCAAAGCCATTACTGGAGTTAAATCCCTCAAACACAAATCTAGAGACCCTACAAATGTCCAAGTCGTATTAGTCTCCAGCCTCCTCCTCTTTAGAACTTATAAGGAAGAAGGAGAAACTGGAGCCGAAATTGCTTACAGTTCGATCCTCATTGGATCCGCTCAAGCCCGTTTCGAATCCTACATCCTCTGATCCAAAGCCTTTACCAAGGACAACTTATTCTCCAAGTCTGGATCCAGTTCCATCCAGAGTGCCCCCTCCCGTTTTAGAGAGGTCCTCCAAATCACCATCCCTATTATCTTCTCATTCCTCTAGTAGTCTAGCAGAAGCAGATGTGGAGAGGAGGATGAGGAAATTCTTCACAGAAGCAAATTCAGATGGGAGCTCTCAAGGTTCTCTACCCCTTCGGGTCAGGACGTTTGCTCATCTTACTACTCCACCCATTACATCTCCTTCTCTAATCCAGTTTGTGCTTTTAGAGCCCTTGGATCCAATCGTTCCAGGTCCATCTGGTTCGGATCTGAAGAGAGCTCTGTCTTGGGATCCGAATACTGTTCTGAGTACACCGGTTCCAACATCCTCTGAGCAGGTTGACTCGCGGAGGCAAGATATCCCTGTTAGATCCAGGAGGATGGGGTCAGCTCCAAGGTTGGAGCCATCTTTCTCTCAGAGCTTTGGCACTGGAAAGCTCAGCTCTGAGTTCTGCCTTGGGTAGATTGTTCTTGGTGTGGAGGGAGGCGATGAGTCAAACTCACTTTCTCGTCTCCTTTGTCTTCCTTCTCTCCAGCGTGATTTGCCTTTGAGTTTGTGAAGAGAGTGTTCTCTGCTCCGTCAGGTCAGATGGGTCATTCCCCTCTTGGATCCACTCTCTACATCTCAGATGACTTTGTACCATGATCTTTCTATATTTTGCCCCACAGGGACAGCCAGCTCAAAGCTTCCAGACTACCCAGCAGGGTATCCTAATCTTTTCTGATACTTCACCGGACCATCCCACCAAGGAAGTTCCTAAAAAGAGAAAGTGCAAAAGGAGGCACTTCGACTTTCCTCAAGATTCGACCACTGATGATACTGATTTCGATGGAGAGGGGTCCCCAAAATCACCACCTGATGACATCTCATTTGGAAACATTCTTGAAATCCTTAAGCAGAAGGATGGCTGGTCTTCCCAAGATCCTTCTCCGGAGGATGGCTGGTCTTCCCAAGATCCTTCTCCAAAGGGATCAGTATTTCTGGAAGCCTTTGGGACTGGCCCATCTAAATCCTGGGTTACTCCACCCGCCGATGAGCTCATTGATTTGATCTCTAGCCGGGTGTGGAAAGAACCTGATATGATTGAACTAATCCCCAAGAGACCAGACCGGATTCTGGCTCCCAGTAGGCAGGGAATTGTGGAGTAAAGGGGTGCCAGTAGATATGGTTGTGGTGACAGCAACAAAAAAAGGAACACTCAGAATAGGTTTTCACTATCTATCCTCCTGATAGAGACTCTAGGGAGATAGATTTGGAAAGAGTGTTTATGCTTCAGTGACTTTTGCACTCAGATCGCAGAACTGTTTTTCACATTTTGAGGCTTCAAAGAAATTTGATTAAAGACCTATCAAAATCTTTCTGGAACCAAAACTGCTAAGGCTCAGTCTTCAGTAGTCTCTCAGCTAGCTACTCTACAAGCTATATTGTCCATGAGGCTTATCTCAAACACTGCAGAAGGTGCCTCAAGGGCTACAGGTTCAGGTATTTCTAAAAGGAGGCATGCCTGGATGCACCTGTAATTTTGTGGAGCCCTTCAAGTCCTCAGTTGTCAGTACTTCCTTTGATGGCACTTTTTTGTTTGGCCTCACAGTAAAGGACATGTTCTCCAGGTGTGAGAGAGACTGAAATACGCACACAGCAGTGGACATATGTTTTTTCAACCCCTTAAAGGACCTTTTTCAGGAATCAGTGGGGAGGTCAAAAATGTGGTTCAGAAAGTCTCATGGTCGTTTCCAATGCACATGTGGAGATAGTTCCCCAAGAGGCATGGGGGGGGGGGACGGTAATGGAAGAAGGTGCCCCCGTGGCAGTGGAGGCCCTCAAAATCAGAGGTCTAATGATTCCTTTTCCGATGAACCCTTTCATGGCTCCATAATGGAAGCCCGATTGCCTGGCTCTGGAGGCAATCTGGGCTCACTTATGTCTGCATCAGAGAGCCTGGCTGGATAGAAGACAGTTTGGTGCTGAGAATTATTTCCAGAGGTCCGACTTTTCCCTACCTCCTCCATTGTCAAGAACATTTCCTGATGCTCCACCCAGTCAGAGGAAAGTAGCAGCATTAGAAATCTGTAAGCTGCTAGAAAGAGTCATTCTAGAGGTTCCACCAGACCAAATAGAATCTGGAACTTACTCAAGGTTCTTTTTAGTGCTGAAGAAAATGGTTTGGAGACTAATTTTGGATCTCAATGTACTGAACACGCAGTTTCAAGACACATAGATATTCTTCGTGTTTCACTTTTGCAGGCATCACATTTGGGTTATCTGCTTGCAGTAGCCCTCAGTCGGCCTGATTATCAAAGTCTTGGGTCCTGCGTCGGTTGCTGTCTCCTCTTCCATGACGTCAGGTAGTCAGGGGTATAAAGCATGCAGCCGACGCCATTACATCAGTCTTTCTTGCCGTGTGGTGCCGGAAGCATAAGCAGTTCGCAAGTGCCAGTCAGCCGACTCCTGAAATTTTCATTTTCGAGTTTCAGAACCGGTTTGGGGAAACTTTTTCTTGCACTAAACCGATGTCAGTAAAAGTCAATAATTGTATTTCTTGTGGAAAGCAAATACCTCATAAAGCAGAAAATGATGTTGTTTCCTGATTGCACTGAAACTAAGGATATACTGGATTTAATGCATTCTGCTGAACAGATTGGAAAACATAGTTTGCAATGTGGTTTTGATTCACTAGAGGCATCCTGCAGGGCTGCTGTCACCGGGTCTGTACTTAGAAGGCATGCTTGGCTTAAGGAGCAATCTTTGCCAGATCATGTTAAACTAAATTGCTGGATGCTCCCTTAAATCAGGACCTCCTGTTTGGTGATAAAGCAGAAGTCCTTAAAAAGATGGAGGAAAAAGCTAAATCTATGCAAACTGTTAAAGATTTCTTACAAGTGCAGCCTTCTAGATTTAGTAGGCATTGGCCCTCAAAAAATTGGTCCTTTCTTGCCTCTTCCAGGCCTTCTCAGTTCAAACCCAGAACCAGCAGAACACCCAGGCTTCAGTCCCAGGGGTACGCAGAGGACTAAGCAGTGGGGGGGACTCCCACTTCCAAATCAGGGAGTAGTAAGACTCCCCCCTATGGTAAGCTGTCTCAATGACTTAACATTAAAACTTCGAAGCACTTCTCAACTGACTGCTCCTTTAGGGGGAAAGATTGCTCTGCAAGCAAAAAACTGGAAACTCATTACCCAGGACAAATGGGTTTTAAACATAGTTTCCCAGGGATACAGATTTCACTTCCACACGTTATCAACCCCAAACAGTTGGCCAGATCTCCCCCCAAATCAGTGGGCAGAGGCTCAAAAGCAAGTACTCTCTCTCAAGATTAAAGGCTATTCAGACTGTACCAGAAGAGGAAAAGGGACAAGGTTTCTACTCAAGACTTTTCCTGGTACCCAGAAAAGACAACTCATGGCATTCTACCCTGGACCTGTGTATCCTAAACACCTTTTTGGTGATTCCAAGAGTCAAGATGCTAACTCTTCACCAGTTGCTTCCCATGATAGGCAAAGATGCCTGGTTGGCAATACTGGATTTAAAGGAAGCCTACCTGCACATCCCAATCGGGGGATCTTGCTGAAAAAACCTACGTTTCAAAGCAGGCTGCATGCACTATCAGTTCTCGGAACTGCCCTTTGGCTCATCTACTGCACCCAGGGTATTCACAAAGTGCCTAGCTCCAGTCATTGCATTTTGCAGGCAAAAAAATATTCAAATATACCCATACCTGGACGATCGTCTAATTCAGGCAGAAAGCCAGGGCATACTTCTGAATCATCTGGCATTTGTACAAAAGGTTAACTTGTCTGGGGTACACCATAAATTAAAAGAAATCACATCTGGTACCCTGTCAACAAATTATATTCCTGGGAGCAAGCTTGAACACAACTTCCCAGATGGCTTTCCTCACGCCAGAGAAACAAATTCATTTGACAACTTACTTCAAACTAGTGGCCACAAAAACCCTGCTATCTGCAAGGCAAATACTGCAAGCCTTGGGGTTTATGGCCTCCTGCATTCTACTAATTCCTTATGCAAGACTGCATATGAAGAAACTACAATGGTATCTAAAAAGCCTATGGTGTCAACATTCTCAGGATCTAGAAGCAATGATTCCTATCATACCTTGCCTATGATTAGAATTCCTTTGGTGGGCAGAGGCCTGCCACCAAAACAAGGGGCTACCATTCACTCCACTCCCTGCCACCCAAACCCTAGCAACAGATGCATCAGACTATGCATGGGGGGGCTCACCTGGCAGGGAAGTGCATTCAGGGTAAATGGAACCCAAGTCAAATGCACCTGCATATCAATCAAAAAGAAATGCTAGCTGCTCTGACAGCCTTCAAGGACCACATTCTTCCAGGACAATTGATGGTAAAGACAGACAACACCACTGTTATGTGGTATCTAAGCAGGGGGTACCCATTCCTACCCTCTCTGCAGACTAGCCATGGCTCTGTGGAATATGGCCTTGAGCTACCAAGTTCAACTATAGGCTCAATTCTTGCCAGGAAAACTCAATACACCAGCAGATGGACTAAGCAGAAATCTCATGGACCCACACGAGTGGAAACTGGAACCAAAGATTTTCAACATGTTGATCAACAAATGGGGGATCCCAGATATAGACCTGTTTGCCTCCCCCCAGAACTACCAATTGGACAAATTCTGCACAAGGACTCCCCACAAACAAGCTTGGAAAGTGGATGTTCTGTCCTTCAGCTGGAAAAATCTATCTGTTTATGCCTTTCCTCCTCTGCCTCTCCTCTCCAAAGTGCTACTAAAGACCAAACAGGACAAACCAAGGATGATACTGATTGCACCAGACTGACCACGCCAACACTGGTACCCCCCTCTTGTGCAGTGTGTCGCAGCTGGCCCTATGGCACCTACCTCAGACACATACCCTGCTGTCTCAGATTCTGCACCCCCAGCTTCAAACCCTGAACCTGGCAGCCTGGCTAATTTACCTATTCTCTCCGTTACCATTGCTCAGTAAACAAGTGTTGGATGTCATTTTGGAGGCAAGGAGGCCTAGTACTAGAAAATCTTATGCTGAAAAATGGAAAAGATTTTGTGCGTGGAACCAAACTCAAGGATTGGCCACAGCAGCGCCCAGTTTACCTCAGATTCTTCAATACTTAACTGAGATGCTTCACAAGGGCCTTTCCTTTTCCTTCATCAAAATTCACGCCTCAGCCATTTCAGCTCATTACAACACTGAACCCACCCCTCTTTTCTCACCCACTGCTCAAGCAGTTTCTCAGAGGGGCCAAAAACTTAAGACCACCCAGGAGAGCCCCAACTCTAGCCTGGGACCTTAATTTTGTATTGGAAAAACTCACTCTTCCTCCTTTTGAGCCAGCTGCAACTGCATAGTTAAAATTCCTTTCTTGGAAAACAGCTTTCCTTTTAGCAATCACTTCAGCAAGATGGGTATCTGAATTACAGGCCCTTATGGCAGTGGAGCCTTTCATCATCTTTCATGCGGACAGGGTGGCCCTCAGAAACAATCCCTCTTTCATGCCCAAGGTGGTATCCAGTGTGGCTCTTAATCAGTCCATTCATTTTCCAACCTTCTTTACTAATCCACAGAACAAAGGGGAATGGATACTGCACTCCTTAGATGTACACAGACAACTTATATTTTACTTGGACAGGACTAAACCTCAAAAGAAATCGGAACTGCTTGTGGCATTTGCTGCAGGGGCAGAGGGGAAGGCTATTTCAAAGCAAACTGTTTCTAAACGGATAGGCCATTGCATTCATTTCTGCTATAAGCACCATGTAAAACCTATCCCACAGGGGATTAGACCCCATTCAACCAGGGCTGCATCTACCTCTAGAGCCTTTCTCAGAGGTGTCCCTACCAGAGACATCCTAGAAGCTGCTACCTGGAGTTCTGTACATACATTCAACAAGCATTACCATTTGCCAATTTTCTCTAAATCCAGAGCTGGCTTTGCCACTGCAGTCTTGCAGGGCCATATAGCTGGTCCTAATGCTATCTAAATTCCTCCTCCCATCCTTGGCTTTGGGCATCTACCCAAATGTGATGACTGCAACAGTGAAACATGAAGAAAATAGTACAGTTGTGTACACTTACCATAAATGTAGATGTTCAATTGTATTCACTGTTGCAGTCCTGGTTACCCTCCCTCCAGTCCTCTTGGCTATACCTCTATTCTCCTTTACTAGGCTTAAAAACTGTTTGGTGTATTTGCTTTTTTGTTGGAGGTATGACCTTGTGTGTGTGTGTGTGTGTGTGTGTGTGTGTATATATATATATATATATATATATATATATATATATATATATAGACGTAGGACCCACGACTTTGATAATCAGGCCGACTGAGGGCTACTGCAAGCAGATAGCCCAAATGTGATGACTGCAACAGTGAATACACTCGAACATCTACATTATGATAAGTGTACACAACTGTACTTTTTTGCATGGTCACTGTTCTGTCCATTGTGTCCTTTCTGGGCAAGGATGACTGGATGCATTCAGTAGATCTTCAGGATGCATGCTATCACATAAGAACAGATGATCCAGAAGGTACTTGCATTTCTGGCTGGGAGTCGGTCATGGTCAGTTCAGAGCATTGCATTTTGGCCTCACCACAGCCCCCAGGGTGTTCACCAAGTGCATGAATAGTGGTAGCAGCAGCAGCAGAGACTGCAATGATTGTGTGTTTCCATATTTAGACTGGCTCATTATCGCTCCTACCAGGCATTGACTAATAGAAGCACAAGATCAGGTGCTACAGACTTGTTCACATCTCGGAATAACCATAAATTACAAGTCTGATTTACACCCAACCCAGACATTAGAATTCATAGGAGCAGTGTTCAACACAGTGTCTATGATAGCTTCTCTTCCACTGTCAAGAGTGCAAATGATAAGAATGCAGGTCAGGAAAATAATTTGCAGTACCAGAATTTCAGCCCAGTTGATTCTGCAATTTGTAGGCAATTACGTTACAGAACAAAAGGGATTAGAAAGATAGATCAAGTATTTGTTTCCTTTGCACATAATAAATTGGGCAAATTCATTACAAAGGTAACTTTAGCTATTTGATTGACTTGATTACATTTCATTTATCTGTAACAAATTGTATCTCCCCTTACCAAAGCCATTAAAGGTTCATTCAGTCAGCTCTATGGCAAGTTCAGCTGTATTTTCAATCTAGAGCTTTTGTGGATGGTATATGTGCAGCTCCACCTTGGTCAAATCTTCATACCTTTATCACTCATTACAAACTAGGTCTGCTGTTGAGAGGAATAGACTTTGGTTCAGTCATTCTTAGGATTATCCTTGGAGTCCGCCCAGGAATTTAGATAGCTGGGGACTCTGTCCCATTACTTGAGAAATGAATGAAAATTGATAACATCAGATAAAAAAAAAGTTGTGTACTCACCATGATGTTCTATTTGTGTTCATTTTCATTCTTAATTCCCCACCCACCACTGTTGTTAACTGACTTCTGGAGGAATGAGACATTTCAAGGGCACCAATGTCCTTAATGTTAAATTCCAGTTGCAGCATATCACTATAGTCTCCCTGTCCAGCAAACAAGATCTGAGAGATATTGGGGGTGGTGCATTATAGGTAGGGAAGGAGCTCGAGAGTTTATTGGAGGCCACAAGCTAGTATAATGGCTGAGCCGGCTCCAAGGATGGGATCCGAACCCCATAAGCTGAAAAAGAATGAAAATAGACAACACAGATGAACATTATGGTGACAACATAACTTTTTTCACTGGGGATATGGGAAATGTTAGGTCCTTGTGACTGTTGCTGGTGCTTCAGTCACTTTTGTTAGTTAATTTTAAAAGGTATATATTTTATTTTTGTCCATGCTAAGTATGGCTTTTTAAAGTCTGTGCTTAGCTTAGTGGAAGAGAAATGATAGGTCCCTTGTAACAGCTGTTGCAGTTAGTTTCATTAATTCCGTATTTATTTCACACTTGCTTAACAACAGCATTTTAGCTGCATTTACATGGTAGATGAACATGACAGCCATTTTTTTCTGTTCATGCATCATGATGATTTAATATGTTGCTGTGAAGCCAAAGATAACTTTTTATCTGGCTTTCCTTGTACATTAATAGCCTGTTAGAATTTATTCTCTTTATTTTATTTATCCATCCATCCTTTCTTGACAGGTTTAGTCCCAGTAGGTTAGTTGCTTGTTTTCAGGAGAGACCCGAGATGGTGTTAGTACTACTACTACTAGGGGAACCTTGACCATGGCATTGAGGAACTTTCCCTACTCGTCACCGTTGTGATTGAAACCCATTTTGCATGAGTACTTCCTGTTTCCATTCCACGTGCTGAGACAGAGAGAGAGGGAGATAATGGAGTGGTGAGAAAAATGTAGGAGCATGCCAAAATCTAGACCAGAGAATGTGTGCAGGAGTCTGAGGAGCTTTTTCAAAGAAATCTGTTTGATGGAAATGATTCAGCAAATGATGGATATGTATATAATCGCAGCTCTCCAGGTGGGAGGGTTGTTGGTTGATTTACTTAAATATATGGTGATGCAGAGTGAGCCAGAAAAAAATGAGGGAGACAGTTCCGGGGGGGGGGGGGGGTATTATGGAGAAAATACAAAAGAAGGATGCAGAGGCAGTCCTGAAGAATAGTGATGAGATTGGAGAAGAAAACCTATGCAGATAAAACAAAAGAAGGCACAAGGGGAGCAGCAGAAAAGAATTCCAATGAAAAACCAAAATTCATGGTAAGGATTTAAAGTAAAGACAAAGAAATGGACAGGGATGAAGTGTGGGACAGTTTAATAGCTCACGAGATAAGAGCATTTATTCTTAGAAACATTTTGTGACATTATGTTTGTGACTGTTATTTCAATAGAAAATTTTCTTGGAGAAAATGAAAAAAGACTGTAACCCATGGAGTCTTTGTGATAAAAGCATTTAACAGGAGAAACAAAAAAGGAAATGTATGTACAATTTGAACAGAGGTGGAAAAGAGAGATTTTGAAACGGCATATGTCAACTTTATATAAAGAAGTACTGGCCATTGCAAAAGGTTTATGATAAAAAGAGGTTTATAGATTGGAGGATGGGATGGTAATACTGTGTTAAAAATAGAGAAAAATATACATATACCAAGCCTGCTAAATGCAGAGGGGAATAAGGGTGTGATAAAATGCTGGGGACAACCCAAAACATTTTTTGTGTGTGTAAAAGGAAGACATATAATAAGTAACTGTGATAAAAGACAATGCTATATTTGTGGGGAAATGGGACATGATGCAAAAAATGCGAATTGAATGTTATAAATGTAACAAAATTTGGAACTTGATGGATTGTAAAAATGGAGAGTAACAAAAAAGACAAAATGAACAGAGAAGAAATTTTAGTAGTAGTAGAAATAGAAGAAGAAAAGAAAAAAACAGACGGCACAGAAGACTCTCTGAAATAAATGAAGGCATAAATTGGGAGATGGAATTCTTTTTGCCCTTTAATATTGGTAAAGGGTTAAAAGACAGAAGAAAAAATTAAGGGTACAAGTACAAAAGAAAGGAAATGGATGAAAAATAATATATGTATTGCTAATGGTTGAGGATTGGTATAATGGTTAAGATGTTTGACTCACAGACACACAAGGTACATTGTTTGATTCTTACATTTGGGATGGAAGTTAGCTAGACTTAAAATGACCCATTAAGGAAGTTAGCATAGTAATTAGCTACAAACATATGAAGCCATGAATCTAAGGAAAAGGGAAAATGAAAATGTTAGTGTTTTCTGTAAATGTGAATAGTATTAAGTATATAGTAAAAAGAGTAGGGATTTTTGGAGTGGTGTAATATGCTATGTAGATGTATTAGAAGATACAAGATTTTTAACAAGTGAAAGATTACAGAGAAATTATTGAGAGGATAGACTATCTGGAATTTGGGGAATGAGAGATGTTCTGGAATAGCCATATTCTGTAGAAATACAGTAAAGATGTTAGATGTAACATTAGCAAAAATGGGAAGAGTAACCATTGCAGATTTTAAAATGAAAAGAACAAATGTATACAATTATAATATTATATGCTTATACCAATTCTGAAGAAAGAAAGCTTATTTCATCAGATTTTAGACTATGGTAGTGATCATATAACAGGATGCTTCAATTTTGATAAGAGGCAGGAGTAAAAAATAAAGGAAATGATGTAAGAAAAATGTTAGACGTTATAAGATGATAAGTTAAAACTTTACAATAATTCACTAATTCCAAAAGTTGTAGGTACAAAAATTAAAAAATTTAGTATCAGAAGGTTTACTTATTGGAGAAGGGAGGTGGTTGAAACAGGGTTTTCTGATGGTCTTGCAATATGGCTAGAGATAAAGGAAAATGAATATATAAAAGTAGGCAAATTAATAAAAAGGCTAAAAAAGCATGGAATGAAGATGGAAGGAGATTAGTAATGGAAAGATCCTACTACTGTGAGAACATTTTGTAAAAACTGGACTGAGTAGTGGATGATATTTATAGAAAGATATACAAATGCTTTTTTTTTACAGTGGTAGTATGCGAGAAAAGTAGAGAAAGAAAAATATAAATGAACATATAATGCATTGCTAGATTTAGAACACGATAGAAAGTACTTTGACAAAGAAAAAGAATTATATGAAAGAAATCAAGAAAAAATACACAGTTATTTAAGCAAAGATGTTTTTACAAGGAAAAGAGAAGAAGCATTGAGTTATGCAGAATAGCCAAGGAAGATGGTAGTGTAATAAGAGGAATAAATGTAAAAAGAGAAATAGAACTCTAGGAAAAGATTATGAATATTGTAGTACAATATGTACAAGAAATGCTTAAAGAAAAATGTAGTAAAAACATGGAAAGTAAAGTTAACAGAAATCGAGAATAAGGAGTTTGAAAAGAAGACTTCTTTGTATGAGCTAGATAAAGTATTAGGACATGTAAATATAGATTTGGCTGCTGGATATAAAAATATAAGGGACTGGCAAAAAGTATTTTTGTAAAGATTTTGAATGAATGGTTAAATTAAGGTTTTATGCATAAAGAATTATGTAGTGGAAAACTTAAATTCATATGGAAGAAGGAAAACAGAAGACAAACTGGAGACAGAGTATTGAATAATTAAAATATCTTTATGAAAATAATACAAAAGACATTGGAGACTAAAATGGAAAATATTATGTAAGATAGTATAAAGGTGAAGGCTTGTCAAGAATTATTGATCATTGTGGATGATATGAATAGAAAGCAAAAATGATGATAGAAGACCTTAATAAGGCATTTAATATAATTGGGAGTGAGATCTTATTGGTAATAATATATATATATATATATATATATATATATATATATATATATATATATATATATATATATAAAACAAGTGCGAAAGTTAGGAAAGTATGTATGTCAACATATCCAAACACTAGATCCTACCCAGTTTGGATTTGTGAAGGGGAGATCATGCCTGTTAAACCTGGTGGACTTTGAGACCGTCACCAGGGCCCTGGATGAGGGGAAATCTGTGCATACAGCCTAACTACACCTAGCCAAGGCATTTAACACTATCCCTCACTCAGGCATCATTGACAGAGTCTCCCAGCTAAATATTAACCCCTGTATCTTAAGGTGGGTTGTGGACTGGTTCACTGATAAGAACCCACACAGTCATAATAGGGGAACCCAAATCTAACAGCAGACCCGTAACCAGTGGCATTCCACAGGGATCTATCCTGGGGCCTCTACTGTTTGGAATCTGTTTCTCCGAAGTACAAGCTAAAACCAGTGGACTGTGGCTGACAGATGTTTGCGGACAACTGCAAACTGGGTGCGACCATAGAATCTCCAAATGATGTCAACATCCTTTAAGAAGGCCTGCACAAACAAATGACTGGTGCCAAAGTCATGGCCTCAAACTCTGTGCAAAAAAAATGTATTCTCCCTTTCTGCAAGAGCGATGTTACTGCAAATTACCACATCAATGACTGTACTCTAAGAATGCACTCAGCGGGAGAGAGAGATGGGCACTCAGGTTGACAGCAACCTTGCCTTTGATCACCATCTTTCCACAGTGGTAAGAGGAGCATTCTGTATCTCATTTCATAAGTAAGGGCATTGCCTCAAGAAAAGAATCATTAGGCCAATAATTGAGTGCAAAACCTCTTTTGGTGTGTACCTTTCAAAGCACCTGCAGCAATTGGAGAGACCACAAAGGTTCCTCACAAGGAAAATTCAAGGTCTTCAGCAGCTGTCCTATGTGGATCGGCACTAATCACTGTCACTTTATTCTGTTTCATACAGACTAGTCAGATGCAATCTGTGCCTTGCATATAAGGCCATCTCTGACCCTGCTTTAGTAGAAATGCATATCCATAAGACAAATGGCACATGGGTTACTCGCTCTAAAGACCTTAACTTGGTATGGGACATCAATAGAACCTGCTGGAAGGACGTATTTGTCTCCCAGAGGTTACCACACCTTTGGAATAGACTCCCACTTCACATCAAACAGAGCACCTCATTGGGTCTCTTCAAACATAATCTGGATGATAGGATGGGAAACCGTAAATTCACCCTGGGGGTTCCACCTGTGTCCCTCTTGGACAGGGGCAGTAGGTGCTGATCATGGTAACAAGGGTACATTTGGCTAGGCTTATAAGGGCCCCTCTGGCCATTAGCGTAGTAACTTCCTATGATCCTATAAAAATACTTGTAAATGGCTAGTTAAGCCAAGAGGTGCATATGAAGAGTGGTGTAACACAGGGATGCCCAATGTTGTATACTCTTTGCATTAGTTATGGGTGTGTTAGTATGTGAAATAAGTTAAAAAAAAAAAAAAAAAAAAAAAAAAAAATTAAGGAGGCGGGGTGTATAACACCTGAATGGTTAAGAATTCCAGTCTTGATAACATATGGAGATGAATTTGGATAAAATAAGTAATTTACACAAATAAGTGTTTAGATGCGGTGGTGCAGCAGTTAGCGTTGCCACCTCACAGCAAGAGGTTCTCCGGTTCGATCCTTGGCTGAGGTGCTTTTTGTGCTGAGTCTGCATGTCTTCCCTGTGATCACGTGGGTTTCCTCCCACATCCCAAAGACATGCTGTAGGTTGATTGGACACTCTAAATTGGCCCTAGGCGTGAGTGCATGCATGGGTGTGTCTTCTGTGGAAGGTTGGGCGGCGGGCTGGCAACTAGACACTGTAAAAACTCCACTGCCAATCATGAGCGGACAGGTGATCCGCTGTGACGACCCCTAACTAGGAAAAAGCCAAAAGAAGAAGTGCTTAGAGGTGATAAGGATAGCTTTAAAGAGAGAGGGTGTAGATGATGTAAAGATAGGGGGGTTATATATTTTACAATGAATTAAATTTGTGTGTTGTGTATAAAATTTGGGAATAGAGAGGTAAGTAGAATTTATTGGGGAGAAACAAAGAGAATCAATAAAACTGTCTTTTCTGGAGAACCTATAAATTATTATTCAGAAGAAAGGCTTGTTTGATAAATTCAGTACCGATAGGAAAATAGCAGACCTGACAAGTGTATTTATGTTGCCAACTGTTATTTGAAAATGACTTATTGCAGATATTTGCTCATTTATATGGGATTCTAGATTAAACCCAGTAAATAAAGAGGAAGGAGATTTAGGGTAATTAACCCAGTGTTATATGCTGGTTCATTAAATTTGTACCAAGTGTTAAGTGGATAAAAAAAAGAGATAAGTAGTAAAATTGTTCATAGGTAGATACTAGGCTATCGGCCCTAGGGCCTATACAAGCCTAGCTGAAAAGGTACCCTGGCTTTCACCACCCAAGAAAATTATTTTCCTGTGCCCCTGTCGAGCAGAGCCACAGAGATGATCCCCAGGGTGAATTTCCTATTCAATCATCAAGATTTTTCTTGAGTGCTAATGAGGAACTTTGTTTGATATAGATAGGTAGTTTGTTCCAGAGTATGGGACGTCTCTGGGATAGGAATCTATCCCCTCAGCATGTTATGTTTATTGTGGTGACAAGGTTTAGGTCCCTAGAGAGTGTAGGTCGAAGCAATTGGGATTTCTTTAAGTGGAGCATTTCCAACAGCTCTGGGTTTGACATAGCTTTGTATGTTAGGCAGAGATCGCCTCTGAGTAGCGATATGAGACGGAGCAACTCTGGAGTTTTTTAGACGGTCTGCGTAGGGCATCTGTTTGAGGCTGATAATCCTCTTTGTGAAGTATTTCTGTGGCCTTTCCAGTTGTTGTAGATGTCTTGTGAGGTACATACCAAAAGGGGCGCTGTACTCTGTAATGGGTCTAATGAGTGATGAGTAGAGGGGAGCAATGACCTCTTTTTTTCCTGGATGAGGAACCTTTTGTGATGAGGTGTGCCATGTAGAAGGATTTCCTGACTGCTGTGGCGATGTGATTATCAAAGGAGAGACTACTGTCCACCTGTGTCCCAAGGTCTCTTATCACACTTTCGGTGTTAAGTAGAATTAGCTCATGGGTTCAGAGTTTTTACCAAAAGGGATGACAATGCACTTTTTGGCACTGAGCTTCAGACCATGGCTTTGACACAAAGCATCTGTCTCAGTGAGGCTTTTTTGTAGGATGTCCACATCGTTAGGAGTTTCAGTTGTTGGCTCCTAGTTTGCAGTCATCTGCGAACTTGGTTAGCGAAAGACCTTCTGTGTTAGCCTGTACTTAAAAAAAAAAAAAAAGTAGATACCACACATGAGGACCCAGGACTGAACCCTGTGGTACTCTACTTGTCACTGGTCTGAAGTCGGATTTGGAGTCATCTGCTTTCACAGTGTGAGTTCTGTCACTGAGCCAGTTGGCAGCCCATCTTGTGACATAGGGATTTATACCTAGTTTAATGAGTTTATGGTGGCCACGGTGGTGCAGCGGTTAGCATTGCCACCTCACAGCAAGAGGTTCTCCGGTTCGATTCTCGGCTGGGGTGCCTTCTGTGTGGAGTCTGCATGTCCTCCCTGTGGTCGCGTGGGTTTCCTCCAGGTGCTCCGGTTTCCTACCAAAGACATATGCAGTAGGTGGATTGGATAATCTAAATTGGCCCTAGGTGTGTGTGTGTGTGTGTGTGTGTGTGTGTGTGTGTGTGTGTATGGGGGGGGGGGCTTCTGTGGAAAGTTGGGCGCCGAGCTGGCAACTCAACACCGTAAAACTCCTCTGCCAGTCATGAGCTGACAGATAATCTGCTGTGGCGACCCGTAACTGGGAAAAGCCGAAAGAAGAAGATGATGTATAGTTCCAGAGTAGGGGATGGTGTCAAAAGCCTTGGCGATATCTAGCTAGGCTGTGTGATTACCCTCATCTATGGCTTTGGTGATTGCTTCAAAGAAGTCCATCAGGTTTAGGAGACATGATCTGCCTTTTACAAACCCGAACTGGGTGGGGTCCATGTATAAATACAAGTGTAATAAATTTTGGGGTGTGGTAAAAACAGTAAAAAAGAAAATGTGTATAAATGAAGAAATGTTACCAAGAAAAATGTATGTGGAAAATAAAATTTGAAGATATAGAAATAATATGGTATAAGGATGAAATAATAAAACATTACCATGTAAAGCCATTGGAAAATCTAACATATTAAAAATAAACTATAAAAATAAGCAAATGGTATAATATGAAAGTAGAATGTCAAGATTTTTTTTTTATGGAGACTGGTAATAGATAAATTACCAGTAAAAGGAAATATGCCATATAAAAAGAAAAGTGATGATTGTGTACCTTGGCAAGAAGAAGAAGAAACTGCTGAACATGTGTTTTTGAAATGTGAAAGTGTAAAAAAAAGTATAGGGAAAACTATGCAAATATTTTTCAAAGATATAAAAGTGGTTAAAATAAACATGGATATGATTAAATATGGGCATTATAAGAATAGAAGTAAAGAATATGTTAAAAGAATAGATACTTTTTTATGCTATATGTAATGAAAGAAGAAATGAAATTATGTTCAATGGGAAATAGATCGTAGCAGTAAGTAAAAATCAGATGGTGGTTATGGAAAAAATAGTGGGGATCTAATAGGGTTGAAAACTGATCACAATTGCAAGGAAAATTATGAATGTGTACTTTTTGTATATCTATGTATTTGTACATTTGTAAATCTGTTTTAAATGAGAGTTATTTTTGTATATAAATAAAAGACCTCTACTCATTTCAGTTAAGTTCTGTGTGATCTTTTACATCCACCTGAGCTACCACAAACTCAAGAAGATGGGGTCTTTAACATCTCATCTGTAAAGGTTTATTCTCCACTAAGGTTTCATTTGACTTTCATTCCATTTTCTAAGGTGGAGTACCCCTCTTCTTGGGTAATGCTGTCAACCCGTTCATTAGACAACTGATTGTTCTGACGGTGTCTGCAGTATCTTCCATAGTGTCTCAGTGCACAGCTATTGACTGGGCTTTAGCGTTTCGCTTTATAGCTAAAAGGATCATGTATGTAATTTCATTAAAGCCTCTTTCATTATAATTGTTATTTTTGAGTAAGAAATGCTGAGCTTCACAGAACTGCTTTTTTCTAACACTTGTTTAAATATGTTAATTTTGTAGGTACACAACCACAGGCAAAGATCTTAGAAGTAAAAACACAAATCTGTGCACCACATCTGAAGTATTCCCCTTAGGTAAAAATTATGCATTACACTAAGAGGTGAAAAAACGCACCTAATAAAACCAACTAGAAACTAACTTATAAATGAATATATATTATTTCATTTTAAGTAGCCATAATTGTTTTTAATATAGTGAAGTGATGTGATCCCAAGGACATCCAGAATCGATTATTTCCTTCTCCTTAACATCTTTCCTGTCTGGAAAAAGAGCTCTATATAGTTGCATGTGATTTGTCTTTAATTTCAAAAAAGTAACGAGTTCCTTATGTCTTGCAAACTTCTTTAAGAACGTATCCATCCATAACCCCCTTTTCCCCATTTTGCACATGGGTTCAGGTTGTCGCATCAGCAGTAACCATCATCTAGAGCCAATGTTTTATAATGCTGGTTGGCTAGCCCTGCTGTTTTTTTCCCTAAAAAGAAATTGTTATATGATGATTTGATTTTTTTTTTTTAAATAGTTCTGAGTTACTTAGAAGAGGTTAGCAGAATTTGAATTATTTTAATAAACTTGATTGAATTCCTAACACTGATAACTGATCCTTTTAGAAATAGAGGAAGCTTTCTAAAATCTCCAGATGATATTTCAATGAGTTAGAGTAAAGGATTAAGATTTATTGCACAAGTAGTTTAGTGGAGTGCTGTAGCCATTCAGAGCAATTCATTAGTTGGAGTCTTATATATAACCTGAAACAACAGTTTAGTAAATCATAAATCAAAAATACTGTACCTTAGAAATAAGTCTGGATGTTTGGGACCTCCTATCATGTTAATTTATTAAGGACTATTGTATGAGTTTTGTTATTCCAGGAAAAAAAGTATTGATTCCTTGTCTTGAAGTAATTTATCAGTGGTGGGTTTGAGCATGGGTGCAGGGGCGCACACTGACCCCTTTTTAAGCTTTTTTCCAGTTTTCAACTTGTATATATATATTTCTTTATTGTACTGTGAGAAAGAAAACCCGCTGTGTTCTTTTGAAAATAATAAATGTACTGCCAAAGCGGTACATTTTTCGGTTTCAACTTCAGGTGTATTCTTTTATTCACAAAAAATCCTAGATTGTCACCAAACACACCTAATACCTTGGAGATGCAATTGGAGGTTGCAATCAGGTGATTTTTTTTTTTTTATATATAACTATCCTCCTCCAACTACATCTCCCTTGCAGTTGAATTAGGCATGTTGGTGAGAGCATTGTGGGTGAAAAGTTCTAAACAGTTTCAAACTACTAGTTAAATAGTCCATGTTTTCCAGAGTGTGCAGATTAACTCTGAAAAGAAATGAGTCACCATGTGATTCTGCTGTAAGGTCATTTTTGTTTTTTTTCGTTTGTTTTTTGTTTTTTTTAACTGAAGTACTGATTTAAGACACCAAAGCGGTACAGTTGAGAGAGTACTGTGCATGCCTCTCAACATCTTGGAGTAAGAAATCTGGACAAAGCTGTAAATAATAGGAGGGGGGGGGGGGGGTTGGAGGCAAAGACCAAAAAAATAGGGACCGTTTTTAAACATTGCTCAAACAAAAGTTGATAGCAAAGCAGGTTTTCATTTGCATTAATTTTTTGAGGGGTATTATATCATATGGAGTCATATATCCTTATGCAGTCTAGGGTTTCTTCACTGTTTGCCTTAATTTAAGGAATGTGATTACTAATGGTTGGGCAAAGTAGCTGCTTTAGCTACTCTCCCCATGTCACCCTCCATTTTCAGCCGTCCGCATTTACCTTTCATCTCCTTTACGTTAAGACTGACTCGAACACCCCACCCCAGTAGAAACAAGTTTCTTTTCTTCTCTGGCCCTGCTTCTTTCCTTGCTCTATCTGAAGGCACCTGAGAAACTGAAGAATCATTGCACTCTTACCTTACTGCATCAGCTACCATCCCATCAAAAATCCAAGACTGTGTTTTACCTCTGCCTGAGAATTCATAAGAAGATATGCATGCAAAATTCTTAAGAGGAGTATACGAATCCGTAGTTGGTGCCGTTACTAACACACTTATATAATGTACCAATTTCTTCTACAGGTAAAAGTGTGTGTGTGTGTGTGTGTGTGTGTGTGTGTGTGTGTGTGTGTGTGTGTGATAGAGAGATTGGGGCTTGTTCAGAGA
>NC_056725.1:1239107497-1239164942 GCF_019279795.1 Protopterus annectens
TTAAAAAATGAGATCATATGGTGTCGGCCATATGACAGTCGAACTTTTGAAAGTTCGATCATCTAATATAGACCCAAAATTTGAGTTTCTGGTGAGTCGCACCTGTTTTCCAATGTGCTGTCACTTAAAGCTGCCTAATATCTGGTTTCCTAGAGTCATAAACATATTTACCTTTTGGGAATTCACAGCCATTTGAATTTTTTTATAATCGCATAGTGAGTAAAAGTGATACCAACTGCAGAAACAAACCAAATGAAAAGCTGCTTTTTACTTTTTCCTGAAGATCTTATTCAACTCATTTCCTCCAACAAGGCTCTGCAACTTCCAATGGACTAAGCCCAAGTCTTTTGATTGAATAAAATTATTAAATGTTCATATTTCTGAAATCAGAGGTTACTAAAAAAAAAAAAAAAAAAAAGTAAATTTCAAACTCTTCAGCAGAAAGTATTTTTAAAGTGGTAGTATTCTTTAGGTTCTAGATCTTAAACAGGATTTTGTAAGTCACAGTTATCACCATAACTAAGTTTGTAATATTTTTTAAAGAACTTCCAATATCTCAGCAACTTCTCAGGTTACACACACATCGTCATAAGCATTTTGTTCACCCAGCTTAGTGCTTTCATTTGAAGTGGAGCAGTTATGTCTATGCTACTTAGTTGTTGAGATATTTAGAAAAACATGACATTTATGACAATATAGATAAATATATGAACAGTTACCATCTCTTTATCTGCGTTTGCCACTGTGTAAGCTTTAAAGATGAAATCTTTTAATACTTTATGTAGCATGATTTTGGAATTAATGTTACTATGAACAATCAGTATTTGACACCTAGAGGTATCAATAGGATGTAACTTCACAAAGCACTTGGGCATGTTTGTCAGCTGTAATGAGTTAAGCATTGCTTTTCTGCTGAAGAAGAAAGGACGTTTTGCAGTATGTTTAAAACAGTCCAAAGAACATAAGGGAATGTTGTCTGAAGAAATTCAAACATTCTTAGAATAAGCAGCAGTTCTGAGTTGTTCATTCTAAGCAAATACAAAGACAATCTTGCAGGAGAGGGTAAGAGAAAGACCGTCTGCTGCTTTGAGGAGACATTGAAGTTGGGAAAAAAAACATTTAAAAAAATGTCAGTGTGCCCACCCTAATGTGGTCATTTTTCTTATAAAACAAAATAAAAATGAGTTTGTGTTTTACATTGCTGCAGGGAAATTTAATATAGTTCAGAATATCAAGATACGCTGCTTTTTTTTCAGTTTCTCTATGAAGTGGGCTAAAAAAAGTTCTCGGTCACTGAAACTGGGCTTAAGAGTTTTCTGACCAAGTATCATGTATTGCTGCCTTCCATTCTGGTGTGTGATGTTGAAGTTTTTCCAACATAAACTAGTTACATTGCAGGATGGAGAGCAGTCTATATGCTTGCTTTGAGAGTTCATAGAGGTGGGAGTTCTTTAATGTTTTCCAGTCTTGCACATTTATAAGCATCATTGGAAATCTTTGTGATACTGCTTGAACATTCGTTTAATACTCTTGCATTATGTGTTCTTTGGTAATAAGCCAGTGTTTTGGTTAGTGTTGCAAGCGCACAAGCATCTACGATGCAACAACTCTGATTACCCATAATTTAAAATTGTCACTGATTTCTAATTGGCATCATTTGCAGCCAGCAGCCTAAAAAATGACACTGTATATTTGTACTACACTGTGCCGTAATTGTCAAAACTGAAATGTTTCTAACCAAGGACTTCAGACACCTAAACCAGATACCAGACACTGGCTTCTTTCCCCTGTATTTCCTCCCCCAAGAAAGTGCCTCAGAGAAATGCAGGTACAGGTTTATCACCATCGTTTATGAAACATTTAGGACACCATTATGCCAGTAGGTAGGTGATGCACATGAAAGAAACTGCTGTTGTATTACCAGAGAGGGAGAGTAATGTACTTGCCCGTGCTGTAGTCTTTGTCACAGTGTAGTTTATGTATCATCATTTTATTTCGTAGTGTAGCATGGTTGTTACTGCTCCACACCTCAGTGAGAGAAGTACCTATTTTGGGAAATGTTTTTCTTATTAATTGTAATTTGTTTCTGTGTAGTTATTAGGGTTGGGTGTCCTGTAAATAGATTGCATTCAACCCCCAAGTAGGTACGCGCTTCCGTGGCAGACAAATCACACACACACACACACACACACACACACACACACACACACACACACACACACACACACACAGTTCTGTAAATTTTTTTTTTCTCTCAGCCCAGAGAACGATACCAAGAGTTGTTTAGGGCCTGTCAAGAGTTCATGCAAAAACGCTTAGGATAAGGGAGTGTTCCCTTCAATACTCTTTAGATTAGAAGAGACTTGAGGACTTGAGTCTTACCCCCATGGCATCTTCCAGTTTGTTCCAGACCATGAATCCAACCCCCCCCCCCAAAAAAAGGGTTTAGTTAAGCAATCTAAGGATAAAGCAGTGGAGAAGCCAGTTGGGGTTTCTGGCGATACAACAGTGTTTTGACATCCCTGCATAGCTTAGTGATACTAGTGATGCAATGCCATTGCCATTCGTACTGCAGAAAAGTAAGAGTTATAATGAACCCAAATAGTTGTATTTATTTGTTCATTTATTTATTTTGGTGTGATTGCCCTGAACCTTTGGAATGCTGTTTCACTAGCCTTAGTTTATGAAACATTGCTTATGTAATCCAGCAACTAGCTGTATTGCAAAACCTAGTTTGGTCCAGTAAAAGGTATTGCTTCTTCTCTAGGATCCAGCATTTTGCTGATTGCAGTCAAGGTTTTTGGATCAGAAGATCTAGAAAAGTGTAGCACTTTGGTATTGTAGAGGGATAAATCCCTAATGACAGTTCAGCCATCCCAGGTTGTTAGCGGCTCAGGTAAATGATGGAGTTCCAAGGAGGGATGAGTAGGATGTCACAATGAGGAGGCTGGTCCAAAGTGAGAAAAGGATGGTGGATGTGGCTGAACTGTTGTAGAGGTAGGGAGGTATTTCACCTCTGATGCAACCATGGATGTTGCTTCTTTGAAGGGCGAGTAATGGGGCAACCATTAAAGAATAAATATCACCCTGGTTGAATGGAGACTTAGACCTCCCGGGACCTCCTTAGAATTCACTCTGGTCCCGGCTATAATGTCCAGGTGCCAATTAGAAGCTGGTAGACCTAGTGACGGACATGTGACACTGGGTAGTAAGACACAGAATGATGCATGGGAACAAAAAGTTCTCAAAAAAACATGGAACAGCACCGGAAAGTACATGGCTGTGCTTGCCTTGTTTATCCTTGTCATTTTATCTGATTACCTACTTACTGTTTAATATGTAGATTCTAGATGAACTGCTTACATCTTCCCATCTGTTAGAACTGCTCTAGATATTTTACATGCATTTCCTCAGCTTTTTTATGCTTCAGTCATGTGGACCATTATGCCTCTTCCATCTGCTCACCCAGTCATTCCTTATCACACTCTGGGTGGTTAGGGAGAGCTGATTTGTGGCATGGCCCATCATCCCTGAAAGGTGGAGGATTTAATCTTTTGACCTACCTTTCTTCTTGACTAAGCCTGATATCTTCAAACTCCCACATTGCTGCTCCTGTGGAAGATGTTTCCTTCGCCCTGCCTCTACTAGGATACTGTCATGCAGCAGGTTGCACTGACTTCCTCTTCCCAGATGGGAGACCTGGCATAATCTGTACCCTCTCTCGTCAGTTGCTCCAGCACCCAGGATGTTTGAGTTACAGTCAAGGCTTTGTCCGTTCCATGCCACAGAGCTGATACTAGTATTTTTATCTCTAGGTATTAATCTAACCCCCTAGTCTCATCCTCTTAAAATTGATGCTTCGTGTTGAATATCTGCATGCAAGATACTTTTGCTTTGATTACATCTGGTTTCGTTGAATTGCTCAAAAGTTTGTGTAATGTCCATTTTCCTTCTTTTCTCTGAATATGTATATACTTTTGCTCTTTCTTCACTTTCCGTGTGGTTTCTGGTAGAAATCCTTCATTTATTTTACTCTACTCTTGATAGAATTAATCTTGTATACTTCTGTGGAGATTGTTTCCAGAATTGGATTCACTACTTATTTTCAGCAGTTCCCATTGTATAAGTTTGTAATATACTCCCTTGGCTATACGCACACCTACTTAATGTTGCATCAGCACAGCTGACTTGTTGCATTGCCTTTTTTCTGCAAAGCCTTGTGGTGGACTAAATGACTCTTTGGAATAACTTTCCAAGTTTTTATGTCGTGTGTTTTCCACAATTTGCAAAACTGCTGTCCTTAAACAATCCTAGTCACTGTTGGTCTTGCTAGTATGGATTGATCTAATTCTGTTTCATTTAGTTTTGACTGCAGGAGTGTCCACTCTTTGTGACTGAATGGAGTAGTGCTGTAGATTACACTGAATCCTTTTATATAGCTCTACGATATCTTTTCATCTTTGCTTTCCTTTTTCCCCTAATTTAAATGAGTGAAATATTTTCCCTTCCTGCTCATGTGTTCATGAGTTTATAATGTTTTAATTTAAATGAAAAATCCACCCTCTCCTACAGTTTACAATGCTTAGGTTGCTTTTTTCCTTCCAATATGGTTCCAGTGTCGTGTAGGTACCAGAAACCTCCTTGTATTTTATAAAACTTTCATTTCCTTGCCTTTGGAATCAAAGGAAGGGAAAACCCACCTACTGTTTTTTTAAGCTTAACTTCTCAAATACTTTGCAGACAAATTTGTCTCCAGCTGCATTACATACCACAGACACAGAGAAATCTGTAGTTTACCATTTGAGATACTGCTGTCAATCCTGGGCAGGCAACTAATTCCAAAAAAAAAGACAAAGTAGTGAGACTATTTTCTGCTATCTTTATTGCAGAGAGTAGGAGTACTTACACTGATTCATAGCTACTTCCAATGTAGCATGCCTTTCATTGCAAAACAAAGCAATTAAATCAGTCAGGGATTTAAAGGCAAGTTATCCATTCTTCTGACAAATTTACTTAAGCAGTGTCAAGAGTGTTGAAATGCTGTGCTTTAATTGATGGCTGTTTATACTTATTTATATATTAGGATGATTTAAATGTAATATCAAAACTTTGACATTTACAGTAAAGTCAATTTTTTTCCTAAAGTATCAACACATTTACCATTTCAACACCTCACCATCAGGACAGACCTTCCCAAATCAGGACTGGTTTGCAGGAGGAGAGAGAGTTGTCAGCCTTATCAACTAGATGCACAGATATGTACTGCTTATAAAAGTTTTTTTTTTTAACATCTTTTCAGGGGGTACATGTCTGGTACACAGATCAATGGTAAAGAGACACCCACAGCAAGGATCATTACTGCAGTTAGTTTTCATACCTCAGAATGAGTGTGTTGGGAGGGTCTGTCCGTTCCTTTAGAACTACAAAAGAATCTCTTTACAAAAGCCTGCTCTTTACCCATTTTATTTTGGTGGAAGTAGCAAACACAGCTATTTATAAACTATAACAAGCTTTGCTAGACACATTAATGAGGCCCACTCAAGGAAATATAGAAGCAGTTCTGTTACAGAAGATGTGTTAGATGACAGTGTTCACCCTCTCGCCATTCTATCTTAATGACATGAGAAAACACCACTTCCTTATGTTTAGCATGACTTGTATAAAGTGGATTTGAAATGCATTCTGATGAAAGCAAGAAAAAAGATCCAGCTACCCTGGCAGGCCCCATCAGCAGACATTTTGTTGGAAACGCATTAAAATTGTAAAGGAAGCACTTGGCGTGATTTTGAAGATACAATTAAAAAAACTTGTTTTTTTGAGTACCAAGATAGTTTTCCTGTGTTGCTGATGGTTTATTTTGTTTACAGAAACAAAAGGTTTATAGATTTATTTATTCATGTTTACTGAATAGGTTAACTGACCCTGAGGACATTTTCTTTCATGACCAAGGTGAAAAGGTCACCATGACTTTGTGGCATACAGAGAGAGAGAGAGAATGGTCCGATTTTGACCCTGATGAATTGAGATCAGTTAGCATTTCGAATGCTGGAAGAATTTAACATGGGGGGGAGGAAAGGGGAAGTGGGTTGATGGTAACAGTAGGCCTATTTCTCCCATGAAAGTAGAGGCATGCATGTTCACAATAACCACGTGACTAGGGGAATTGCACTTTGTAATCACAAACTCATGGCAGTAACTTTCTGGGGGGGGGGTGTCTGGGTGCATGCACAAACCATGAGAAGACAGCTAGCTTGTCACTGTGATGGTACAGGTGCTTAGATCGGACCCCCCCAGTGAGGTTACTGATGTTCAAGAGAAAACACTGATGGCTAACTGCTTGAGAGGGTTTACGTATTTGATTGTCAATCATAGGATGGACAATGACTGAACGGTAATGAAGACTGTTGATCAGGAGGCAAGAAAAAGAAAAAAAGTTCAGATACGAAGAATCATAATACAAGCCCATAATCACGGTACTTTCTGCATATGATTAAATATGCTATGCGTTGTATTTTTCTGTAATGAGCTTGTCTCCAATGTTTACTGTATCCTTTACCAGCAGTATATGGAATTACTATGTTTATACATTGTAAAATACTTGTCTGGCTGGCTGGTTGGTGCACTGGACCTTGAAGGTCCATTTTTCAGCCCCATCATGCTTAACTGCGAACTATACAAGGATAAAGTAAAAATATAGTTACATAGGTATTGTTTGATTGCTAATTACAGTGAAGAAGATGTAGTACTAACATATGCATACTAAAAGTATGTAGGAGTAAAGATTACAGACAAATGCATAATCCAGGACAGGTAGAAATTATATTTAGTGTAAATGTATATAGATTGAGATAGATAATTTATTAATAAAGCTGGTGTTTGGAGCAAGAGCGAATTGTACTCTGTTGTGTTCCTGTGAATGTTTTGTGTCTTGTATTTGAAATAATGTGTGAGGGAAGTTGTGTAATGCTATAGTATGCAGAGACTCGTAAGGTATAGGTGGCCATTTGGGGAGGAAACTTGTACAAAGTGCTTGCTAGATAGGTATGATGTTCTTCGTGTTTCACTGTTGCAGTCATCACATTTGGGTTATTTGCTTGCAGTAGCCCTCAGTCAGACTGATTATCAAAGTCTTGGGTTCTGCGTCGGTTGCTGTCTCATCTTCCATGATGTCAGGTAGTCAGGGGTATAAAGCATGCAGCTGACACCATTACATCAGTCTTTCTTGCCATGCGGTTCCCGAAGAAGAAGCAGTTTGCAAGTGCTGGTTGGCCGACTCCTGAAATTTTCGTTTTTGAGTTTCAGAACCAAAGTCTTCAACTAAAGCTAAGTACCCCGTTGGGGAAACTTTTTTTCTTGCTCTAAACCGATGTCAGTAAAAGTCAATTGCATTTCTTGTGGAAAGCAAATACCTCATAAAGATTTTCATTCGTACTGTATTCCTTGCCTAGTTCCTGACCATGATGTACTTTGCTGTCAGTTTTGTGCCTTATTTAAACAGCGAACTATTCGGCGTCTTTATATTTACGCTCTAAATATTTTGGTACTTGGTTCAATTATCCAGATATGTCTTCGGTAAGTAATCAGACTACCGACATTCCGAAAAAATGCAAAGATAAAGACAGGATCCGCCTAGGTCCAAAGCTGCCGAAGACGCTTCTCCTAAGCTAGTCGCCAGTTCGCTGGTACTCCGTGAGGCGCTTTAGCAGCTCCTGGTACCCGCTACTTCAGATTCGCAGGCCTCTACTGAGACCCATTCAGAGTCCGATATGCCACAAGATGCTTCAACTGTGGACCGTGCGGACGTCTCTACCTTGGATGGGTCCGGAGCCGCTGTGCAAGCACTGGCTTCTGAGGGTGTATTCAGGCCTACTGACTTGCATATTAAACCAACGCCATCTTTTTCTTCAAGGCCTAAAACTTGAACCATGCCCAAAAAAAACGACACCCAGACCGCATGATTAGGCCTCTATGCCTAAAAAACAAATAAGAATGGCTGAAGACCTTATTACTTTAATCAGGGAAAGCCAGCCTTCCCCCTCTAAGAGACCTAAGACTGAATTTAGCTATGATACTTCTGAGCAGGATTCTGAAATTTCTGTATCCTCTGATGACCAGAATTTACCCTTATCTACCTATGAGGATTCTGATGCAGAGGACTCTATTCCCTCTACTTCCCCACCAGAGGATTTCTCTTTTGGTGAAACTTTACATGCTGTTAGGGAGCATTTCTGCTGACGAAAGCCAGGATTACTCTGATTCTAAAAAGAGGCTTAGGGATTTCTTACTCCTGCCCCAACACAGGCCTTTAGCTATCCCCCCTGTACTGCTCCACATTAATGCTAACAAATCTGTTTACATCATTTGCTCTTACATCCCCCCAGGTAACAATATTAATACCCTAGAAAACCTCCTTAGTTGGCTTTCCACATCCTTCCTACAAGAAACCATACTCCTTGATGATTTTAATATTGACTGGAAATGCTGTACTTCTGACAACCCAACTACTCACATAAACCTTTATGGCTTTTATCAAACCATCACCTACCCTACCAGAATCCATAAACCCAGTAACAAACAAACCACCTTAGACTGGATACTAGTTAACTGTAATCCCCAATTATATAAAACAGGCTTACTTCCTGATATTAGTGACCATTCTCTTACCTTTATAACTAGACAAAAGACCCCCATTCCCAATCAAATTAACTTCAGAACTACCTGGAACAAGAAAAATCTAAACCCAGTTAATTTTCAAGCAGAGCTTAAAGCCTGCATTTGTCACCCCTTTTGATGAAGCAGTCTCTTACTTTAACAACAAATTCTTACAAATTCTGGAGCACCATGCCCCCTCTCGCAATGTCAGAATTAGGAACAAACCTGCTTCTTGGCTCTCTAACGAGACAATACAAAAAATGCAACTGAAATAAAACCTGGAACAAATGGAGACCTACTAAAAACCCTGCTGATCATTTAAACTTTAGACAGCTCAGAAATGCCGCAAAGAAATCAATATTCCTTGATAAAAAAAACTATTACCTTAAATTCCAACATACCCAGCATCAAAACCCACAAAAATTCTGGTCAGGAATAAATAAATTGCTCCATCCTGGACACTCCAAAACACCCACCCCCTCTGATTTGACTCAAAATTCTCCCAGCCAAATTGCTGACACTTTTAACAAATTCTTCTCTGAAACTGTCCAATCCTTAGCTAACACCTTACCACCCATACCACCTGTTACCACCACTGAGTCACCCTTGTCAACCAATTTACCCCACCTACTACATCTGCAGCCGGTGACAACCTCATTTATATGCACCCTACTTCTTAAACTTAAACCTTGCACTCCATCAGCTGACCTCCTACCAGCTGAATATCTGCAAATGGCAGCTGGAGTACTTGCCTACCCTATTTCCATCTTAATTAACAGAACCATTACTGAATGTTACATCCCTCATCTATGGAAAGTCTCACACATTATTCCACTCCATAAAGGAGGTAACTCAAATGAACTCTCAAACTTCCGCCCAATAGCCCTACTCTCCCCTTTAGCAAAAACCATGGAGAGATGTATTCAGCGTCAACTACTTGATCATCTCCTCCAAAACCACCTATTGTCAGATAGCCAGCAAGGCTTTAGGCCATTCCATAGTACTACAACAGCACTCCTATTCTTTTCAGACTACATCAATAAAAACCATAACAATAACTTAATGTCCTCAGCCCTCTATTGACCTCTCTAAGACATTTGACATGGTGAATCACCAACTATTGCTAGATATACTTAAATCCCTGTCATTAGACACCCAGACAGTCAAGTGGTTTAAGTCATACCTAGGAAATAGACAACAAGCAGTCCTCTGGGACAATAAATTATCCACTCAGCTCCCTATCTCTCCCACAAGGCTCTATTCTGGGACCTCTACTCTTTACTATTTTCATTAATGATCTGAAAACATCCCTTTCACAAACCACCTGCATACAATATGCTGATGACTCAACATTAATATGTACTGCCTCCTCACCCGCAGAACTTCAAACCAATACCCAAAAAGTATTTACCTTAGTTGAAAACTGGTTCCACCAACGCTGTCTCCTCCTTAACCCTAAAAAAAACAAACTACTATTGTTTACTCCCACTCAGAAGTCCCCTGCTATTAACTTCACAGTTATATCTAATAATGATACTGAAATAGCTCCAGACACTACCGCCAAACTTTTAGGTGTAACAATTGACCATAATCTCAACTTTGACACGCATATAAACCAATCTATTAAATCTGTTAATAGAAAACTTGGTTTCCTTTATAGACTTAAACCCTTTCTCACAGCTTCAGCTAGGACTACTATTGCCCAAACTCACTTAATCTCCACCCTTCTCTATGCCTCCCCAATTTTTACAAACCTCTCCAAAAGCAGTATCAATAAATTGGCAACATCCTATAACAACATTGCCAGATTTGCCACTGGAGCCCTATTTAGAACCCATCAATGCCAAAATCTTAAAATAGTAGGATGACTGGAATTGCAAAGTCAGCTTCTTATCCAGCAACTTACTATCATTCAAAAGATCATGCATCATCCCACAAATACTCCCATACTCTGTAACCTTATCAGCCCATATAAAAACCTTACAACCCTACATTCAGCCAGTAAGATACTAGTATCCACCTTAAAATCCGACAACAAATCTGGGGATTGCTTGTTTACTAACTCTGTTGGTAACACTTGGAACAAACTTCCAAGTGTACTAACATCCCTTTCTTCCACCCCACTTTTCAAGAAGCAACTACGAATCTTCCTAAAATGACAATGGCTATGCCCTTGCACCAATCCAGACTGATACCATCTCCTCTTGCCTGACCTCCATTAAAGTCTGTTATACCGATTTCCTGTTGCTTTGTTTGATCTCCCTGTATTCTACAGTTGAAGCTCTCTTTCCATTGAACCAGTTTAGTAATAAGCCTTCTGTTGCTTTGATCCTCTCTGTGTGTTCTACTGAAAAAGTACATAACCCACAGAACCTAAATATGTAAAAAAAAAATTCTGTTTTTACTTATGTCTGTTAATAATTGCATCTCTTAAATATTTTCATTTAATTGTTATGTAATTGTTGTACTTGCTTTGGAGCTTTTCTCCCTGGGCCTCCGTGGAAAATGGACATATATCCAGTCGGACTATCCCGGTCAACAAATGTAAAATAAAATAAAAATAAATAAAATACCGGATATTGTTGATAATGCCTTTTCAGAATCTAGCTTGGACCCTGATTCTTTACCTCCTGCTCCCAGAAAACCTGATAGATATTACAGGGTTCCTGACTTTCTCAAGTTCTTTTTTAAAAATCCTACTGCGGATCCTGAGACCATTTCACAGGGACCCAAGGGCATTAAGGCTACTACTGTCAAAAATCCTACCCCCTCTGATAAGAGATTCCAGGGTGCTGGATAGATGGAGTAAGAAGGTATACACGTCTGCAACCTTGGCCATTAAGGCCTTAAACTGCCAGTTTCATATGTTGAAGTATCAGCAGGATATCATTGGATTGCTTAAACAGAAAATGATGTTGATTCCTGACTGTGCTGAAAATAAGGCTTTACAAGATTTAATGCATTCTGCTGAACAAGTTGGAAAACATACTTTGCAATGTGGTTTTAATTCACTAGAGGCATCGCAGGGCTGCTGTCACTGGGTCTGTACTTAGAAGGCATGCTTGGCTTAAGGAGCAAGCTTTGCCAGATCATGTTAAAGCTAAATTGCTGGATGCTCCCTTAAATCAGGACCGCCTGTTAACAAAGCAGTAGTAGTACTGAAAAAGATAGAAGAAAAAGCTAAATCTGTGCAAACTGTTAAGATTTCCTACAGGTACAGCCTCCAAGATTTAGTAGGCATTGGCCCTCTAAGAATTGGTCCTTTCCTGCCTCTTCCAGGCCTTCTCAGTCCAAACCCAGAACCAGCAGAACACCCAGGCTTAAGTCCCAAGGTACGCACAGGACTAAGCAGTGGGGGCTCCCACTTCCAAATCAGGGAGTAGTAAGATTCCCCCCTATGGTAAACAGTCTCAATGACTTGACTTTAAAACTTCCAAGCCCTTCTCAACTGACTGCTCCTTTAGGGGGAAAGATTGCTCTGCAGACAAAAAACTGGGAAGTAATTACCCAGGACAAATGGGTTTTAAATATAGCTTCCCAAGGAAACAGACTTCGCTTCCACATGTTACCAACCCCAAATAGTTGGCCAGATCTACCCCCAAATCAGTGGACAGAGGCTCAAAAGCAGCAAGTACTCTATCTCTTAAACATAAGGGCTATTCAAACTGTACCAGAAGAGGAAAAGGGACAAGATTTCTACTCAAGACTTTTCCTGGTACCCAGAAAAGACAACTCATGGCGTCCTGTCCTGGACCTTTCTATCCTAAACACCTTTTTGGTGATCCCAAAATTCAAGATGCTAACTCTTCACCAGTTCCTTCCTATGCTAGGCAAGGATGCCTGGTTGGCAACACTGGATTTAAAGGAAGCCTACCTACATATCCCAATCCGGGAATCTTGCAGAAGATACCCGTGCTTCAAAGCAGGCTACATGCGCTATCAGTTCTCTGCACTGCCCTTTGGCTTTTCTACTGCGCCCAGGGTATTCACAGAGTGCCTAGCTCTAGTCATTGCATTTTGTAGGTAAAGAAATATTCAAATATATCCATACCTGGACGATTGTCTAATTCAGGCAGAAAGCCAGGACATACTTTTGCATCATCTGGCGTTTGTACACAAGGTGCTAACTTGTCTGGGGTACACCATAAACGAAAAGAAATCACATCTTGTACCCTGTCAACAAATTATATTTCTGGGAGCAAGCTTGAACACAACTTCCCAGATGGCTTTCCTCATGCCAGAGAAACAAATTAATTTGACAGCTTACTTCAAACTAATGGCCACAAAAACCCTGCTATCTGCAAGACAAATACTGCAAGCCTTGGGGTTCATGGCCTCCTGCATTCTCCTAATTCCATATGCCAGACTGCATATGCGGAAACTACAATGGTATCTAAAAAGCCTATGGTGTCAACATTCCCAGGATCTAGAAGCAATGATTCCCATCATACCTTTCCTACAGTTAGAGTTCCTTTGGTGGGCAGAGGCCTGCCACCAAAACAAGACTACCATTCACTCTACCCCCTGCCGCCCAAATCCTAACTACAGACTCATCAGATTATGCATGGGGGGCTCACCTGGCAGGGAAGTGCATTCAGGGCAAATGTTAGCTGTACAGAATGCTCTGACAGCCTTCAAGACATTCTTCCAGGAGAATTAATGGGAAGGATGGACAACACCATTGTTATGTGGTACATAAGCAGGGGGGACCCATTCATACTCCCTCTGCAGACTAGCCGTGGCTCTGTGGAACACAGCCTTGAGCTACCAAGTTCATTTACAGGCTCAGTTCCTGTCAGGAAAGCTAAATACACTGGCAGATGAACTAAGCAGAAATCTCATGGACCCACATAAGTTTAAACTGGAACCAAAGACTTTCAACATGTTGATAAACAAATGCGGGAGCCCAGATATAGACCTGTTTGCCTTCACCCAGAACTACCAATTGGACAAATTCTGCACAAGGACTCCCCACAAACAAGCTTGGAAAGTCGATTCTCTGTCCTTCAGCTGGAAAAATCTGTCAGTTTATGCCTTTCCTCCTCTGCCTCTCCTCTCCAAAGTACTGCTAAAGATCAAACAGGACAAACCAAGGATGATACTGATTGCACCGGACTGGCCACACCAACACTGGGTACCCCCTCATGCACAATGTCACTGCTGGCACCATGGCACCTGCCTCAGACATCTACCCTGCGGGTCCCAGCAGGAGGGCCAGATTCTGCATCCTCAACTTCAAACCCTGAACCTGGCAGCCTGGCTAATTGCTTGACCTCTCCATTATCATCCGTCAGTAAACAAGTGTTGGATGTCATTTTGGAGGCAAGGAGGCCTAATACTAGAAAATCTTATGCTGAAAAATGAAAAAGATTCTGTTCCTGGAACCAAACTCAAGGGATGGGCACAGCAGCGCCCAATCTAACTCAAATTCTTCAATACTTAATTGAGATGCTTCACAAGGGCCTTTCTTTTTCCTCCATCAAAATTCATGCCTCAGCCATTTCAGCTCATTGCAACACAGAACCCACCTCTCTTCTCTCATCCACTGCTCAAGCAGTTCCTCAGAGGGGTCAAAAACTTAGGACCACCCAGGAGAGCCCCAACTCCAGCCTGGAACCTTAACTTTGTATTGGAAAAACTCACTCTACCTCCTTTTGAGCCAGCTGCAAGTGCAGAGTTAAAATCCCTTTCTTGGAAAACAGCCTTCCTTTTAGCAATCACTTCAGCTAGAAGGGTATCTGACTTGGCAGTGGAGCCCTTCATCATCTTTCATGCGGACAGGGTGTCCCTCAGGACCAACCCCTCCTTCATGCCCAAGGTGGTATCCAGTGTGGCTCTTAATTAGTTCATTCATTTGCCAACCATCTTTCCTAATCCACAGAACAAAGGGGAATGGATACTGCACTCCTTAGATGTGCACGGACAACTTAGATTTTACTTGGACAGGACTAAACCTCAAAGGAAATATGAACAATTGCTGGTGGCATTTTCTGCAGAGGCAGAGGGGAAGGCCATTTCAAAGCAAACCATTTCTAAATGGCTAGGCCATTGCATTAATTTCTGCTATAAGCACCATGGAAAACCTATTCCACAGGGGATAAGACCACACTCAACCAGGGCTGCATCTACTTCTACAGCCTTTCTCAGAGGTGTCCCTACCAGGGACATCTTAGAAGCTGCTACCCAGAGTTCTGTACATACTTTCACCAAGCATTACCATTTGCCTTTTTTCTCTAAATCCAGGGCTGGTTTTGCCACTGCAGTCTTGCAGGGACTTATAGCTGGTGCTAAAGCTATCTGAATTCCTCCTCCCGTCCTTAGTTTTGGGAATCTACCCAAATGTGATGACTGCAACAGTGAAACACGAAGAACATAGTACAGTTGTGTACAGTTACCATAAATGTAGATGTTAGAGTGTATTCACTGTTGCAGTCCTGGTTACCCTCCCTCCAACCCCCTGACTCCTTTTGGCTATACCTCTATTCTCTTTTACTATGCTGAAAAGCTTGTTGGTGTATTTACTTTTTTGTTGGAGGTATAACCTTGCATATTTATATTTAATTGCTTCCCATTAGTGGGGCAAGAAAAACTGATGTAATGGTGTCGGCTGCATGCTTTATACCCCTGACTATCTGACGTCATGGAAGATGAGACCGCAGGACCCAAGACTTTGATAATCAGGCCGACTGAGGGCTACTGCAAGCAGATAATCCAAATGTGATGACTGCAACAGTGAATACACTAGAATATCTACATTTATGGTAAGTGTACACAACTGTACTATTGTACTGTTTCTTTTATTTCCTACAGAAACAGAACTTCGTTATGTATGATGGGGTTTAATTTAGGTTCAGTGATGGGGAAGACTATACCATTTATAGTGACTAACATTGTGCAGTTTTTCTCACAAGGCTTTCAGCAAAAAAAATACTTTGACTGGTTGGAATTTCCTAGTTATTTAGTAGTAAATAACAAAAGGTGCTGAAGACAGTTTGACACATCCTATATGCTAGGGTAAGAACTCCTATATTATCTTAAAAATTATTTTTTTTCTTTTGTTTTTTGTCAGGTGATATATTCATTAAAGGTCAACTGTAATTCAGTTTATTTCTCCCACATTGTCTCCCCCCCCCCCTTTGGTTGCATATATAATTAGAGTAATTTGAATGTGTTTCCCAACTTTGTCCACACAATTCTGAGGTTTGCTTGAAGTGGTGGACTTTGTCTTCCTGGTTCTTGCACAGACTTACTCGCATTGTATCATTTGTGGTCCAGATAAAATCCCCATTGCAAGGTGTTTTGCAGCCCTTCTGTTATGCTACTAAACTGTCAAGGATCTGTAGAGTCACAGTTTTTATGTTGTGTTGTGCCTCTCACCGGTAAGATAATGTCTGAGGCTGGCGTTTCAGGGAACGGGACACTGTTGTCTAACAGACGGAGTGAAGGACAGGGTAGAATCCCCACAGTTAATTTTTAGACTTCCCAGAAAACCTGTGTTAAACACTGTGTAGCAGAAAAAAATGTTATAGTGCAAATGTGTTACAAGTTTAAAAAAAAAAAAAAACTGTGATGATGGAAATGGTTACTGATGCTGACTACATTTTTAGAAAGTAAGCAGTAATTCTGAGTATTGCCAGTGCCACTACGAATTAATAAGTAGAAAGAAGATCCTGAAGTTGTAAATTGGTTAAAATAATGTAATCTTTTGGGGGCATAGAATTGATTGTGAGGAATGACTTAATCAGTATAAGTCGTCACATCAGTGTGACTGCCTTAAGCCATTTTTGGTTAGAAAAAAATAAATTAAGCATATTGTTACTTTCAGTAGCTGCATTGTCATTACATTTGTATTGAATGGAGCATTCAGAGGAATGAGTTTCTTACTCTGGTGGACCATAAGTTTCCTTACATTTTCTTACTGTCTTGTAGAATGTCTCCCTTTAGTGATACATTTATAAATAGTTTTTTTGCCTGGCTGCCCATTGGATGCACTCCGGTTTCACTGAAGATCCAGAGAGAAGAATTTCATAATGCAGAGTAATTATGAAAAAGTCTGAAATTAAGTAAACAGACAAAAATCCAACAAGGTACATATTGCTGAAGATGAACTAATAAAAGGGCATTATTTACATTTTTTAAACAATGAACGGTTGCAAATAGCTAACCAGCAAACCTGGAGTTCTAGTAAATCAGTCTGCTGGGATAGGAAATTTTGTACATTTCTAAATAACTAGACAACAAAAAATGAAGCTGCAGTTGGTGCAGACAAATAATCAAATAAGTTATTTAAAGTGGAACCTAAAAGGAAGACTTTTGATATAATGTACAATTCTACGTCAGAAGTGGTTTTGAATTTGCAGGCAGTATCTTAAGGTATATTTAAGTGATAAAACAGTAATTTGTTGGTAATCCAGAAAGGAGCTTGAGGAGGTAGTTGTGTTTAAGTATAGGAATATGTGAGCTGTGGAGCAGCATATGTGAACTTTAAGATGCATCATATCAGGTAATCCCATTTGGGGGAGAGCAAAAACAACGTACATAGCACATTAGTTACAACAGTGCTAGTCTTCTGTGTGAGAAAGGTGGCTTACACATTGGTCAAGTAGGGTAACCACGGGTTAGATGACTTTGCAAGTCATGTGATTCATCTAGTAAAATAATCATATCTGGTTGAATGATGGTAGGAGAGTATACAGTTCGTATTTATGGCTCCCTGAACGCATGTATTTACCAGTGCTCTTTGAACGAGGACTTGGATGCTCACAGATGGAGAGGATAAGGTTTCTTTTATTCTGCTTACTTGGTTTCTGTTGTCAGTTAGTGGGCCATTCATTAAATAGGTGGTGTGGTCTGTTTTGTGACATTAGCTGTGAAAAACTATGAGGATGACTAATGAAAAAAGTAGGCTAGCTTTATTGATATCTCCTTTTCATTCAGTGTGTAGTTCAGCCATCATATTGCATTTCACAAAATAATTACAATTCTCATTTTATAAAAAAGGTTTTGTGCTGTGGAGTTATAAAAAAATAGTTGCTTAACAACAATCTTTGTAAACTTATGAATATTATCCGCGTATTACTTTTTCTCTGCACTGCAGTGGTGGTGCTGTGGTAGCGTTGTCGCCTCAGTTAGACGTTGCACGTTCGATTCTCAGTTAGAGCGTCTTCTGTGTGTCGACATGCGTGAATGGGCGTTCCTTCGCTGAAGGTTGTGCGTTAGGCCCGGCAAGCCAGCACGTAAAACTCTACTGCCAATCAATAGTGGACCGGAGTTCCGCTGTGGCGACCCCTAACCGGGAAAAGCCGAAAGACAGTTTATTACTTTTTCTCTGTAGCACTCTGCATTTGTGTTGTGTTGTTCTGTGAGATTCCCCTTTTTCTGCAGTACTTTACCATCTGTCAGCCCCTCCAAGTAATTCCTGTTACGTCTTAGTCATCTTTTTATTTCTACTCTATTTCTAAACTCCATTTTTCATTTTATCCCACTCACTAACTTCTGAAGATATTTGTACCTTTCCTAATAACTCTGAAATACTTTCCACTATCTAGTCCTTCAATTCCTCTCTAACACGTAGGTGGGAAAGCTCCAGGGTTTCATTTTTACTTCATTACTCTGCATTTTTATATTGGTTGTTACTGGTGCATGGTCTGAAATAGTTGTTGGACACATGTTGAAGCTTTCATTTAAATGCACGTTTCTGTAAAATTAAATTTCTGTCTAGTCTAGCCCAGTTATTGTACCTTGGAGAATAACATGTAAATTCTTTGCAAGTTCCTACTACTAAATTCATATTTTCCATGCCAAATATTTTCATAAATGTCTTAGGAAATTTATCCTCTCTTCTAGCCCCCCGATACAACCTCAGTATTGCAAATCAAGTTCCAGTTTCCACTTATAAGTAATATTCCTTGCTGAAAGCTGATTAGTTCTTCCAAAATTGTAAGTACCATATTAGCAGTTTTTTGGAGCAAACACACAAAACTATGTACATCCTTCAAAAAGTGAAGTTTAATCCTCCAGATAGGGACAATTGCCCCAAATCACAGCTGTACACACAGGCATTATGTAACCTAAAACTAAGGTTATCGATGATTAGCATGTCTACTTACACCGATTGCGGTCTGTTCTTTTCTTATCAGTATTCTCCTCCCAGATGTGAAATCAGTTTGTATGCTTTCAGAAAATGTTGACTTTTAGCCCAAAGAAAAAGTGCACTGTCTATCTTTAAGTAAATCTAAATTGTACATTATTCTGTTAAACATATTTAAATATTAAGGCAGCTAGAGAGGCTGCTAATCCCTTAACTTCCCATAGCTTCAAGCCTTATTCTGCACTGAACTGCTTGCCATTGTACCTTTAAATTTTGCATTTCTAACAGCAAAGAATGCTCAGGACTCTGAAAATAAATTGCTTGCACTAGCAGATGGCTCCTCCCCGTGTACAAGTAGTTAGCAATGAATCTTGGCAAATTTCACTCAGAATGTACAACTGGCTTCAGCTGTAGACTTTACTCTCACTGAACATTTGCTAATGAAAAAGGATATCTTTGCAGATGTGTGAACCATGGCATTTTTCATGGCTTTCATGTTTTTGTCTTATTTTTCAGACCTGCTTACTTACAAAAAACACTTGCTTATAGTTTAAGCCAATGGCATTTACCCTTCTAAAAATGAGAGAATATTTTAATTCTGTATGTAATACAATTGTTATACTTTTAAACCCCCATGCCATCCATCTCAGCAGCCCAAGATCGCAGCATATTAACATTAAACTTGCTTTTGTCCAGCCTTCTCTTGTTATACCATAAAGCGTATATTACAACTAAAGTATTTGTTTACTTTAGTATCTTTAGTGCATAACAGTTAGTGAACAGAACCCCCCCCCATTTATAATGCACCTGATTTCACACTGCACAAAACTGCTTTACTATACATACCATGCAGTTTTTGTATAACAAAAGGTTTATGCAAATACTCATAACAAAAGGTGTTTAACTTACTTTCCCCCTTTTTGTCTTTCTAATCATTAATGACATAAAGTGGGGTATATGCTTTACAGTCCACCCACACGTTTAAGTCAGCAAAGTCCGGTATTTTTTAGCCATTTTTTTCCTGCAAAGCCATGTTTCACAAATGTAATTGATGCTTTGTAGTCTCCCATTTATTCACTAATTTCAGTGTTGCCGGTCTTCTTCCTGTTCATCTCAAACTCCCAACAACAGACTATAGTTAAAGTCCAAGGTACTCCCGATTCTTGCAGTCACCTTCTGTATTTTTTTTTTCTCTCTCTCTAGCATTTTCCTTTGAAACATTGGAAAAGGTTTTCCATCTTTCCTGAAATTCCAGTAGTAAGTTATTTCAGTGTTATTGCATAAATATTGCTTTTCCCATACACGTCTCTCTACAGATGTCCTTCAAGGATGCATCTGCAGTCATAACATATGGGTTGTCCTGCCTCAGGCAGCCCTCGGTCGGCCCGATTCCAAAGTCTGGGTCTGGCCTCGGCTGATGTCGCACTTCACCCGACGTCATAGCTCCCGGGGTATAAAGGCATCAGCCGACGCCATTTTCCTCTGTCTTTCTTGCCGCGCGGTGCCCGAAGCAGAAGCTGTTCGCAAGTGCCGGTCGGTCAGATCCAGAGATTTCAGCTACCGAAGACTTCTAAAAAAGCTAAGTACCCCGTTGGGGACTCTTTCTTGCCTCAGCCGATGTCAGAAAAAGTAAATAATTGTTTAACTTGTGGGAAACAAATACCTCATAAGGATTTCCACTCTTACTGCCTTCCTTGCTTAGGCCCAGACCACGACGTATCAGCTTGTTTAGCCTGTGCTTCCTTCAACCGACGGACACTTAGACGTCGGTCGGAGTTTGCAGAAGAGTTTTTTGGTCCCGCTTTTGCATATAAAATGCCGTCGGAGACTCCCGACTACTCATTTAGCTAAAAAACGCAAGGAAAAGGACCGACACTCGCGACCCGCGGTTTCGGCTGAAACCACAGTTAGGCCTACCGCAAGTGTCTCGGTTTCGGCTGAAACAGAGTCCTCGGTTCTTCCTTTGGCCGCAAGCATGCCTCCGACAACCGAGGCCACAAAGGCCCTGGCTGTGTCGGCTACAGAAATTCCTACCAAAGAAGCAGGCACACAAGAATTGTCCGACACCATTCCGTTGGCCATTTCTACTCCTGCACGTGGGGCAGCTGGACCCCCTGCTTCTATGTCTATTAAGGCCTTCTCCAGGGCTAAAGCAGCTAAACTTTCCAAGGCCTTACCTACAAAAGCTCCCCCTCACAGACCTTCCTCAAGTTCTCAGATTCTCAGCCTTGCTGAGGACCTTATTTCTTTGAATCGGGGATCCCAACCTCACCCAGACAGGGCCTCACAACCCCCTCCTGAAAAAAGGCCTAGGACTGAACCCCCTGAACCTCTTTCCTCTGACTATTCCTCGGATGGATCAGATTTATCAGACCATCAGGAAGGTCCATACTCACCCTATGAGGATTCGGATGCAGAAGACTCCATTCCTTCTGCCTCCCCCCCAGAAGAATTTTCATTTGGGGAAACTCTACATTCAATGAGGGAACATTTCCAGTGGCAGGGTCAGGATTTTTCTGATTCTAGGAAAAGGCTAAGGACTTTTTTACACTTACCACAGCATAGGCCTTTAGCCATACCACCTGTAGTATCAGTTGTTGATGATGCATACAATGATGCCAGTTCAGCCCCTGATTCTCTTCCCCCGGCCCCTGCCAAACCTGACAGATATTACAGGGTCCCGGATTCTCACTTCCACTTGTACAAGGCCCACGCTGCTGACCCAGAAACCATTTCTCAGGGCCTCAAGGGTGTTGCAGCTGCCTCTGCCAAAAACCCCCTACCCTCTGAAAGAGAATCAAGAGCATTAGAGAGATGGGGTAAAAAAGTTTATACATCTGCTACTCTTTCTGCCAGGGCTTTAAACTGTCAATTTCACATGATACAGTACCAGGAATTTTTGTTAGATCAGCTGAATAAAAAGCTTTCCTCTCCTGAACCTTTAGACCGTAAGTCCCTTCAGGAGTTGGTACACAATTCTCAGCAGGTCAGTAATCATTTTTTAAAATGTGGCTATGATGCACTGGAGGCTTCATTTAGATCAGCTATGACTGGAGCAGTGATTCGAAGGCATGCCTGGCTAAAAGAGCAATCCTTGCCAGACCATGTTGAGTCTAAACTCCTAGATGCCCTATGGAGAAACAAAGTTTATTTGGCTCCCCTGCACAGGAGGTACTAAAAGTGGAAGAAAAAGCAAAATCTGTGCAAACAGTCAAGGATTTTCTGCAGGTCCAACCTCCGAGGTTCAGCAGAAATTGGCCTTCAAAGAATTGGTCCTTTCCAGACACCTCCAGAGCACAGAGAGGCAGAAACAGACGCCCAAGAGGCAGAGGTCAATCAAGGGATGCCTACAGGGGCCGTAAGTGGCAACCTGACAACCAGAGGAGTGCCTCCACAACTGCGACTGCAACCACTTCCACAGGACAGACACAATGACTTGGCTCTGATTCCGCCTACCAGGGAACAATTGGAAGCACCCTTGGGCGGAAAGTTAGCTTTATTTTCAAAAAACTGGCATTGCATTACAGGAGACAAATGGACTTTGCAAACAATAGACAAAGGCTACAGGTTTCACTTCCACACTTTACCAAAAAAGAGAGGAATGCCAAACCTTCCACCAAACCAGAAGTCAGAGGCTCTAAAACAAGTCATCAACTTACTAAGGATGAGAACAATAGAAAAGATACCATCTATGGAACAAGGCCAAGGATTTTACTCCAGACTATTCCTTGTACCAAGAAAAGAAACTCAATGGAGGCCTATTCTCGACTTGTCCGCACTGAACACATATCTCATTGTACCAAAATTCAAGATGCTGACCCTACAGCAACTTCTTCCCATGTTGGGCAAGGAGTCTTGGCTGGTGACTCTAGATCTCAAGGAGGCATACCTGCACGTCCCTATACGACCAGATTGCAGAAGACACCTCAGATTTCTTGCAGGATCAGTGCATTATCAATTCTCAGCATTGCCCTTTGGCTTATCTACTGCGCCCAGAGTATTCACGAAATGCCTGGCATCAGTAATTGCACATTGCAGGCTTCAGGGAATTCAAATCTACCCATACCTGGACGACTGCCTAATACAAGCGGACAACAAGACAAAAATAATAAAGGATTTGGCCTATGTCATACAACTGCTGCAAGCCTTGGGATACACAGTCAACATACAGAAGTCAAGACTAGTGCCATCCCAAAGGGTAACATTTTTGGGTGCAGAACTGGACACAATGACTCAGATGGCTTTTCTCACAGAAGAAAAACAAAAACAACTTCCAGTCTATTTCACGGCATTGACAAGACAAACTCAGCTTACTGCAAGGAAAGTCCTGCAGGCCCTGGGTTACATGGCATCCTGCATAATCTTGATCCCACATGCCAGACTGCATATGAGAAAATTACAATGGTACCTAAGAAATGTATGGTCTCAACACAGACACAGTCTAGAAACCATGATACCAATCATTCCATGCCTGAAAAAGGAATTCTTGTGGTGGGCTCAGGCCTGCCAGACCAACAGAGGGTTGCCTTTCCACAAACCACAACCAAAGCAGACCATCACCATGGACGCCTCAGACCTAGGCTGGGGCGCACACATGGAAGACAAGTGTATCCAAGGCCTATGGTCCCAAGACCAGCTGAATCTACACATAAATCTAAAGGAGATGCTGGCACTGAAGCATGCAATAGAGGCATTCAAATCATTCCTCCAGCAAGGACACCTGCTGATAAGGACGGACAATACCACAGTCATGTGGTACATCAACAAAACAGGGAGGCACGCATTCCTACCCTTTATGCCGGATGGCAATGGAACTTTGGAACCTAGGCCTGAATCTCAACATTCAACTGCAGGCCAGATTCGTACCAGGAAAAGAGAATTCACTAGCAGACAAATTAAGCAGAACTACCACGGATGCTCACGAATGGATGCTGCATCCAGATATCTTCAAAACCATAACAAAGAAATGGGGAATACCAGAAATAGACCTGTATGCCTCCCCACTCAACCACCAACTGAAGAAATTCTGCTCAAGAGAATACCACCCACAAGCCTGGAGGGTGGACTCCCTTTCTTTCAGCTGGAAGGCCCTGACAGTTTATGCTTTTCCACCTCTCCCATTGATGTACAAAGTTCAACTGAAGATCAGGGAGGAACAGCCAAAGGTAATTCTGATAGCTCCAGACTGGCCAAGGCAACATTGGTACCCGCTGCTGAGAAGCATGTATCGGACGAACCCATGGCCTCTGCCTCTATGGCCTTTACTTCTAACACAGAACAACTACAAGACCCTGCATCCAAACTTGAAAACGCTGCAGCTAACTGCCTGGAAAATTGCATAAAACAAAACCAACCTGTTTTATCTCAGAGGGTCAAGGACATTATCCTGGAGGCTCGCAGACCCTCCACAAGGAAAACATACTCAGCCAAATGGAAGAGATTCCTCATTTGGAGTGCATCAAAGGGAACAGATGTCACGCTTGCAAACCTAGCACACATCCTAGAATACCTAGCAGAACTGTTCCACAATGGCCTGTCCTATTCTTCCATTAAGATTCATGCTTCAGCAATTTCAGCAGAGTACAACATTGGTCCTCCTATCTTCTCTCAACCTCTCCTCAGACAATTTCTAAGAGGGATCAAAAATGTAAAACCTCCAAGGAAACCACCTCTGCCTGCATGGGATCTCAATTTTGTACTGGAAAAATTAACACTTCCCCCCTTTTGAACCAGCTGCATCAGCAGAATTACAGTTCTTATATTGGAAAACTGCCTTCCTTCTAGCAATCACTTCAGCAAGAAGGGTATCCGAGTTACAGGCATTAATGGCAGTACAGCCTTTCCTTATCTTTCACCGGGATAGAGTGTCTCTGAGAACCAATCCTACTTTCATGCCAAATGTGGTATCCAGGGTATCCTTGAACCAAGCTATTCATTTACCTACGTTCTTTCCTAACCCACAGAACAGGGGGGAAAGCTACTACACACCTTGGATGTACATAGACAACTGTGCTACTATCTGGACAGAACTAAGACCAGCAGAAAAACTGACCAGCTTCTGGTAGCTTATGCAACAGGAGTGCAAGGAAAAGCAATTTCCAAACAGACAATTTCAAAATGGATAGGAAATTGCATTCGATTCTGTTACTCTTTTCATGGAAGGACAACTCCTGAAAATATCAGGCCTCACTCCACAAGGGCTACAGCCACCACTACAGCTTTCCTACGAGGAGTGGCTACCAAAGACATTTTAGAAGCTGCTACTTGGAGCTCCGTGCATACATTTGCCAAGCATTACAATCTTCCTTTATACTCCAGATCCCGAGCAGGCTTTGCAACTGCAGTTTTACAAGGGATCTTAACTACACCATCTTTATCTTAGTGCCTCCTCCCCCAGTTTGGCTATGGTATTCTACCCATATGTTATGACTGCAGATGCATCCTTGAAGGACATAGTACAGTTTTGTACCTACCATAAATGTAGATGTCCGATAGGTATGCATCTGCAGTCAGGATTACCCACCCTCCTTCCCCTCTGTGGTATTCCTAGGGTGCTTACCCCTCTTTCAGCTAGCTGGGGGAATCTATTATGGTGTATTTGTTTGTATGTATATATGTATATATATTTTGTTTGCTACTGTTTGGAATTTTCAACATTTATCCAAATTTAGCCTTCCTAGAGGGCACCTGGCATCTGGGGCAAGAAACACTGAGGAAAATGGCGTCGGCTGATGCCTTTATACCCCGGGAGCTATGACGTCGGGTGAAGTGCGACATCAGCCGCGGCCAGACCCAGACTTTGGAATCCGGCCGACCGAGGGCTGCCTGAGGCAGGACAACCCATATGTTATGACTGCAGATGCATACCTATCGGACATCTACATTTATGGTAGGTACAAAACTGTACTTTTTCCATGCAACCTTGTGTTTTTTTTGTTTAAAGTTCTTTTTATGCCTTCTGAACATTTATCTGCATGTATACTCCCTCACAATTCATACACTACATATATTTTCTACTTTATTTTCATATTACTTGGCATCTTCTGCTATCCTTGTTTGCATTTTCCTTCCCTATTCCCAGCTGATGCTTTCTATTACTATTCTGTCACACTTTCTTCTTTGTAGTCCTACATGTAATGCAACATATTTCTTTGATTCTAAATGAAATTCCCTTTTCCATCCCCCATCAAGTCAATATTTTAATTTCAGGTTACATTTTGCAGTAACATTTTTTTTGTTCATTTTCATCATGCTTAACATCACTTTATTAGCACGTCAGACACTGACATTGTTGAAATTAGTAATGTATTTTTTATTTCTGTCAGCATTTACTTCGTGTAGTAATGGGCAGTCGGACTATAAATGGCCCTGTGTTAAATTGTCTGCATAATTTTACAGACCTTTATAGAATGCTCATGTCCCCCCACAGTGGGACAGTGGGAACACCCCTTCTTTATTAAATAAAAATATTCAGTTCCAGTTCAACAATGTTAGTGGTTTTAAATGATCCCACCTTTTTCTCGACTGTATATTTATTCTAAACACAGTCATTCTATGGGGTACAACCCCCCCCCCCCCCCCACACACACACACACACACACAAAAAAGTAAACCACAGTTTCTGTTAAATCAAATGCCACCCTACAGAAAGATTGCACCTAAATGGAGGAATATCTTTGTGAGTCAGTGTCTCAAAAATGTAGTTATAATGTCATACATAACATGCCTTTCATTTATCATTCTATTTCTGCTTCTAATCTGTGCAGCCTTTTTTTCTGCTTGCAATCAGTGACATTTCTCTGCTGTGCCTTTGTGACTCGCTAAGCTACTAAAGCACATCATCTCTACCTTCCTGTAATCCAGTACTCCTTCAACTTCCCATTTGTCCAATAGCGGGTATTTGTTCCTCCAAATGCAAAGTAACTCCAGCAACATTTCAGAGAAATTATTTTGAAGTTTTGTACTCATAATCTCCTCACTTTACTACACAGCAGAACCTTCAATCACATCAGCCCATGAAATTGTTGATTCATCTTCGGGTTCTCGCTCTTCCACAAGCCTTACTGCCATCACCATAATTTTCAGTTTTGTCAGCATTTTCATTCTCTCCGTCACCAGCATTACTCTTCAAGGTGTAATCACTGCTTATAGTTGCCATATTGGATTTTCTTCTTTTTTATAGTAGTCATCTGCCACCACCTACAGAAAAGAGTAGTAGACTTTCCCCGGTGCACTGGACACATTTCTCCTAGTTAATGTAAGTTCCATCCCTGGTCTTACTTGAAAATAGGCTGCAGGCCTAGTGAGACGAACGCACTCAATAAAACATAAATAAAATAATAAACTTGCTTGTGTGTGAGACACCTAAAGTAATTTGGTCATGATTGTAGGTTTATTGTGACATCTAGTGGGTTAAGTGCTGTGATTCACCTGCATTGTTGTAATTTAGTTCTGTTTGGGCTGTTTTTAATAAAAAGCTTTGCAAGCTTATTAAGCCGCAGCCCAAATAACTCTATTGTGGACGATCCTGACAGCACTGTAGGCAGAACAAGCACTGTGTCCATAGACTGTAATGAGTGCACCTCTGCCCACGTGTGACAGTGCACGTATTAAATTCATTGGATGCACTTCACCCCTTCACTACGATGATTTCACTGAGGTTAAAGTTTTCTTTTAAATTTAGTGGCATGATTATAGGGAAAGTGATAATATAAAAAGCTTTTCCACTTGCAAAATCCGCCACCAAACACCTTTCATAGTGCTGTGGAAATATTGTTCAGCATTTCATGCACTACCTGGTTTTGTGCAAAGGTGAGGAATTCTTTGACAAAATAACTTTGTCTGAAGGGCTCTAGAGTTGATAATATCTCGCATACAAAGCAACACATTTTTGGCAGTAAATGTTTGTAGTGTGGTGTAAATCTGTCTGCTAATATAGTGTGTGCATGGTCTACGTAATGGTGTGGAGTGATTTTTTCATAGGCTAAAAAGCTAGTTGATGTCAGGCCAAAAGTGTTTAGGCACAAAGCTGTTGCCTGAGATTTTCAAGTAAAGATCTTTTGCATTTCCTAACCCTGATATTATTTTCTGAGATCCTTATAAGCATGTAAAGTAGCAGAAAGGTTCACTGGCATACTTCCTACAGTGGCCATCTGTTTTGGCCATTCATTTCTTTAAGCCAGCCTTCATCTAAGGTTATAAACATTTGTCTGAAATCTTCTCAGCTTGGTTTCTTCATTTAGGATTCCAAGCATTTAGTTGTAGGAAAAAATCCAAGACTTTATTTAGGGCATGTAAAACTAATATATGTGATTATGCCGTTTGGTGGGTGCATTCATTTGGCTTTGTTTCAGTAATTCTTGTGCTGCAGGCCCCAAGGTTTCCCTGTAATCTCCCAGCCTGCAGAGACTGGGAAATTATTCTACTTGCTGTTATCCCTTTGAATGGGAAGTTTAGAATGAGGATGTAATGATTCTCTCTGGTATACTGGGGTCTGGTCTTTCCTGTTCAGTAGCACATTTACTTCAACTGGGCAGTACAGACTGAATGACAGAAGAGTAGGAATGATGGTGGCTTGACCAGTCAAAGATTCCATCACCCTACAGGTGATATGTTCTAAGCTGTAGATGTAAATATAAACCCAAGTATTCTCTGCTGAAGTCTGCATGGAGGTAGGCGGCGATGATCTTGATCAACTTGGTAGTGAGCTTAAATGCAGATTTTCACTGACTTTATGAGCAGCCATTTAGCACAGGTCAAATGAACTATTCAAAGTCAACATGACGATGACTGTGACGCTGCCATCCTACCTGTGTCTTGTTTATCCCAAAAGTGAAGCAACTAGTATTGCATCTTCATTGTCAAATGTATGAGCTTTCAACCATATTTGTGGAATCTTAGACATAATGTTAATGCATACCTCTCAATCTCTTGTGCAGGAAATCTGGACATTGGGGGGGGGGGGCAAAGGCCCAAGCATAAGGACAGGACATATTTTAAATATTGCTGTTAAACTTAGAAAGTTGCTACTATAACAGGATTTGTATTGGTATGCATTTTCTGAAGGGTATGAAGTCTGAAATTCAAACACGTCATTATTTATTTAGTAACTTTAGTCCTGAGATCATCCCAGTGATTTGTCAAAAACACAATTTTTATGAGGAACAGACCAAAAAATGTGAGGCGAAAATCTGTACAGTTGAGAGGTATAAAATGGTAGCCAGATATGATAGCTGCTTTCTTGAAAAAGCTGCCTGTTTGCATAAAACAAGAAGCAGCCTCTTGTAAATGACCAGCACCATGACCAAATGATAGTCAACTGTTTGCAGGCATGGGCTAAGGTACAGATGGAGGTCCCTGCCTGGCATAAAATGTTGGGAAGGCAGTAAGATTTTTCAAGGTGGTGTAACACTGTAGATCCATTTTAGTGCTTTGTGCCACAGCCTAATAAAAAAATATCAGACTTGATTGTGTGTGTGATGTGCATTAAGGCAATCTGGAACTGCATGTGACATTGACATTAAGATATTTTTTTAATACTGAAATGTATTTGTTTAGAGACAAGAGCAGGGACCCAGTTGCAGCTATCCCTTTAGTTTGGGAGCACAGAAAAATACTAATTGTTAAAAGCAGTGAACTTAGAGTAGTTACTTCAGAGGAAGATGGTCTGTGGAAACTGTGTCCTAAGGCCATTGTGACCAGAGATAATCAGTTGATGAAAAATAGCATGGTTTTGCATGCGAGTGGTTTTGTTCAGCATGGGTTATATTGATCACCTTAGAAAGGTATGGTATCATGCTTACAAATCATGCATTGGTTACCATTTGACAAACATGTTTAAAACGTTCTGTATAAAATGTATTTCTAATAAAGAATATGAAATGGAGGCAAATCACCAGCAACCACATTCTATATACTTGTACCAAAATGTCAGTTGTTGATTTCAATATTTAAGTATAGAATAGTTAGGTTCAGGACACAAATGAATTACATTCTGTATATGTTGTATTCTCAGCATTACTGTCACAGGTTTAAGTGTCGTGGAATAAGCAATCTTTTACCATAGCTTAGTGTGACCCAGTACATTGGTTCGGCCCTCTGCCTTTCCTCATCATTTGGCCTTCATTCCATTTTTAATGAAACGTATGTCTCACTTGTTATAAAGTGCCATCAATCTACCTGTCAGCTGAAACACTCGCCATCCTTGCCCTTGTCTCTGTGCCGTTTCCCGCTGAGTTAGCTTTGCTAACAGCTGTTGATTGCGTTCTCTTTTATTTCAGCATGATGCTGCTGTCACATTATGTTAGAAACTTGGGGGGGGGGGGGTAAGTTGAATATGGAAAGCAGATTGCAGTAATCTGAGGTTTTCATTTGCAAATCATGTGGCTTCCAAGTAGTAGCTTCATTTTATTAATAATGCTGCATTTTAGCATACTGGAGCCTATTTGTTGAATGAAAGCTTACAGTTCAGACGTGGCAAGTCGCGAAAGTGCCCTGACATAATAGAAAATGAAGTGAAGAAAAAAACTAATGTGTTAATAAATTACCTTTTCCTAGCCATTACAGGGATATATATGCATTTAGTAGAAAGCATATTTTGTGCTCCTCATATGATATTTGTGTAGTAGTAGTGTTAAGTAGACATTTTCTAAACATGGTTATGTAAGTTTATAGATAGTCTGGCTTCTGTTGAGCATTACAATGGAAATAATTCCACTAGAGGTTAGCGATACAAAGTTCATCCCCTTTTTGTGGGTATATATTTGCAGTTCTTTGTGTCCTTTACTGACTGTGTTTTGTTCTGGTTTCTGTATTGTCACCTCCTCTGAGATTTGGTGTTTTGGTACTGTGTTAAACTGCCTTGAGAGTAGTGTTGAAGTGATAGTAACCTGCCACTGTTTATAGATTCAGCATCTTGCCTATATCTCCAGTAGAAGTTTCAATTAGGTAGCAAATTATAGTGGTCCTGAAGTACATGGTTTATAGAGGCTCAAGCTTTCCAACAAACCAATTCTGTTGATATTTTGCTGTGCCAGGTATAATTTTCACAAGCCCTGTTTTGCCTGCATATGTGATCTACATTTAATTTGACAGTGGTTATATACATCTACACACTATGTTGTTAAACCTAATGGTGGTAATTAAAGAGAAAAGACTTTGCTTTTTTGTGACATGAAGCAGTCTGGTATTAGTAGTAACTGTCAGGTGAGTAAGTAATTAATGCAGGCCAATTATGGTATGCAGAACTGCATGCTGTGATACTGGCAGTTGAGGATGTGCATTGACTCATGAGCTCTTTAACATACTTCCTTAGTCCACTAGAAAACTATTCATTAGTCTGCAGTCTACTACTCTCCTTAGTCTATGCATGTTCAAATGGCCAGGGTTAGCACATCCATTTTACAACATATGAGCCATTGCATAGGCTGTGTGGTTTATGCTGTATCTGGGTGTTTCATTGTGTTGTTGCGGAAAGACGCACATAAAAGGATTCAGTTGCTGAGTAATACTTACTGGAATTTTGTCGGCTTTGCTTCTCTGAGATCTGTGAGCCTCAGCTGGAGGAAAGCCAAAACTGTTGATTAGGTTGGAGATACAGTGTAATTTTCTCTGCTGCACATCTACACAACTGAAGAACTGTCAAGGCAAACCAAGCAGACTATATCAGTTTTTGATGATACTTTATACACACGGAGGAAAGTAAGCAGAGGCTTAGCTCATGGAAGCACATGTAACCTATTTGTCAAAGTTTTAACTGTATGGAATACATTGTCCCCTGTTTGGAGCCATGTTTTCGCCATGTATCCCATATTTAATTTTACAGCATGGTGCTTTGCTTTGTCAGCAACAAATTTTCAAGTTAGGATATAAAGCAGTATTTTCTTCAACAGAAAAGAAAAGGAAAAAAGGTCAGATAAGGCTGCATTATGTCACCTGTGATATACAAACTCATAAGCAACATGACACATTTTATCTGCTTTAATGTAAAGAAATCAAACGATGACTGTCTAGAGGGGATAGGTAGCTTATACTGAAACACATTCACATTTGAAGCAGGGAATGAAGTAAAAATTCACTTGTATCAAAACTTGAAGTGGTAGTGACATTTGTGGTTAAGTGGTAGTGAGATTTGTAGTTTCGAATACTTCACATTTATTTTAGGCTAATTTGTTGATGTTTAAAATGCAGTTTGTTTAATTTGACCAGGTAGGTGATTCAGTCAAAGCAAATAGGTGTTCATTCACAATCAAGACAACAAGAATGAAGATGTCATGTCTTTTGGCTTTTCCCAGTTAGGGGTTGCCACAGCGGGACTCCGGTCTGCTAATGATTGGCAGTAGATATTTACGTGCCGAGTTGCCAGCTCTGACGCACAACCTTCAACGAAGGTACGCCCATTCACGCATGTCTCCACACAGAAGACGCTCTAACTGAGAATCGAACAGGACGTCGTACTGTGAGGCGACAACGCTACCGCAGTCACAACAAGAATGAAGATATTCTAGCGAAAAAACACTAGACTGATGTTAGCTGGGTTAAAGGTTTGCTGTTTCTACAAAGTTCTTAACATTCACTGCCTTTTTAGTTATAATCAGTTCAATATATATGCATGAAGATAAATACAATGAGGCAACAGCAAAAGTGCTAAAAAGCTGCATGAAATGGAGCCAGCTTAAAAGAAAACTCCACCTTGAAACCTTTTCATTGCATCCCTTGAATGCATCCAAGTCTTGGGATGTGCTACTTACTATGTTTTAATATATTTTTCTTTCTACATAATGATCTATATGTGACTTGCTATAACTGTTGCTATTTTTTAGCTGCTGCTCCTGGTTCTCAGAATCCATTTCACATTTCCATTGTGAGTCGCAATATGAGTGAGGTGTGTATTTCTTCCTATTTAAATATAGTGATAGTAGTGAATTTTAGGTATGTTACAGTATCTGAAATCTAAGTACTTTCATTTTTGCACTACATAATCCTCATTTGTCAGCTGTTTCCAGACTTTTAACAGCCCTTTTAAAGCAACTACAAAATAAACCAGCTAAATTACATTACAGAATTTTCTAAGACTGATAATGTGTAGTCCTGTCGGTACTTACAGATCCTTACATCCTGACTTGTGCATTAGTTACCAGTGTACTGCCGGAGGTTTATTCATCCATGTGCAACTGACAGTTGCTACGTCAGTTTATAAGGAGCTTGTAAACTCACTCATATTCCTCAGTATCAACAATGGGAAGATGTCTGCATTACACACACAGATGCATTTGCTCAAAAGTATATTCCTTTACAGTGCAACACTATTATGTTGGACTGCTATAAGTATGGATAACTTTCTATTCTGGAATTTGTGTTAACACTTTTTCTTTTACTGAGGCGCAGATGTCTTTTTGCGTTATATTTTTTACTTTTATTGTTGTATTGCTACCCTTTTGATTAGAATTTTTTGAGTGTGATGAAGTAGTTTTTTTGTTTATGGTGTGCATAACACTAAAGTACTACTGCTGCTATTAGTCTAGCACGGCTCCGAGTGTTGTAGCCATTTGTGAATTAATGATTTGCCAGTTCACCTTCAGGCTTGCTACTCCCTTCTTTCAGTGTTAACTGTTAGCAACTATGAAGGTGCACTTGTATGTTATTTAACCATCATAGCATGCCTGTATCCATCTGTTGTAAAAATGTAATACTTTCATTTTCCCCTCTCATTTGCAGGGTGGGAAAATAGACTGCTTTGTTTTGTTATGACAGACTGACGCTTCTCATTCCAAAGAACTAATAGAGGCAAAAAAAGTCTGCCTGTGGTTTTGTTACTCTGCCTGATTTTGTAGGTAAATAGCCTTATGTTGGTTCATCATGTAAAACTGTGGGTGACAGCCAGGTCCAACAACTGCAGAATTTCTGCTGTCCGGCCTACATCATGTAGGATGAACAAATTCCATTCTGAAACAACATGAGAATCGAAAAGGGAAAGTGCAAAGAACATTATGGTCTGTAACAGGAGAACAAGTGTAAGTGAAAAAAATGAAAGGAACTCAAGGTTTTCTGAACACTAAACATTTAGATTATACAGGAATAATAATTCATCTGGGATGAGATTAAAAACACTGGAGGGCAGAGGTTTACCTTTTACCTGCCTGTGCCTGTCCGTTATGTCTGTGGGCCATACAGTGATTTTTGTAAGGTATTCTGATTTTTGGTACTGAATTTGTAAACTCAACCTATTTAAAAATAAGTAAAGCTGTGAACCTGAAAACCTGAGAGTAGATGTTGTATATGCTCCCCTCTCAGGAGTAAGTGCTTTAGATTTTCCAGATTAAATAAAGTAATTATGTTTCAACCCATCCCTTTTGGTATAGAAGTTTGAGCTCTGATTATAATAGTGAAATGGGAGCCAAATGTGCTGGTTTGGAGATTAGATGAAATGGCTGTAGACCTTTATTGCCGTGTTTTCTAATGGGGGTGTGGTATAGGATGTAATGAGTTGGCAACTGGCTTTTCTTTTGTGCAGGTAAAGGCCAGGGGAGAAGAGATGGGGGCTAAATTAATAACATCAAAGCTGGTGGCAGTTCAGCTGTACAAGTAATCCAGCCATATTCCATAGAAATATCAAAATTGAATTACATTTGGTTCAAGTAAATTGCAAGTATTAAATGTGGATATTTATATAGGGATGCTGTTGGTCCTAAATAACTGTCTGCTAAAGTGCAGTCCACATAAAAGCTTACATGGCTTAATCAGGGGAATTGTCAGGATTTTCTCAGCTGAGTGTACTGACTTGCACACCAACTTTCTTAATATGTTTCAGCTTATTTCGCATGCACAAAAATCCCCTTTCCCAACTCCTAATCATTTCCTCTGTGATTAGGTAATATAATAGTAATATGTATGTATATATATATATATATATATATATATATATATATATATATATATACACACACACACACACACACACACACACACACACACACACACACACACACACAGTTTCTCTTTTTTAACTTTCTTACTGGGTCTTACCTCATTGGATTGACTGCGATCAACTTAAACTGCTTCTAGCTATCAAAATTTATTCTCCTTGTTTCACAAGTAAATTTGTTCGACATACTGAGGAATGTATCCCACTTTGTTTTTGAGAGTATATTATGTATTGTGCAATAGGTAACAGTTTAACTGTAGAAAGGGTGTTTTACATATGGATGAATTTGATTTTTACTCAAGTGAAATTTGATATGTTTGGAGCAGAGAGATTGTACGTTTGTCAATAGGATATCTAAGATGTTGTCACATCTTGCTGGATTTCCTACTGTTGGTTTCAGATTGCTTTGATTAACATAAACATAGTCTTATTAATATTTGATATGTTTATTTGATGGTGAGTACTTATCTAGTCAGTGCTTGAATAGTCGCAGTCTTGTCTGTATGGAATATATTTTCTTCTCTTTTTTTTTTTTTTTTTTTTTTTTTTTTACATCATGGAGTTTAGACAGGCAATTCCTGTCCTCTGTGTGGGACATAAATGGTGTACGATATATACAGTATCACTGATATTTGTTTTTGTATGCAAGATTTTTTGAGATGTGTATTTGGCTTCTAGGTGTTAGGTGGTAAGGCACTGTCACCTATCCATTTGGATTTGGACCAAAGAAAGGAGCTGTAACCTGGATTTTTAGTATGCAAATGTCTTCCGAGCAGAGAAAAGCTTCTAAATTAACTGTTTTACTGTTGAAACGAGTGGGATTTAAAACAAAGCCACTTTCTCCACTGATTATTTATTGATTTTCATCTTCTGTGTTGTTTAATTTTTGGGTGGTGAGTTTAAAGATCTTAAAAAAAATAAATAAATAAACTTCCTATTCAGTGTCTGTACTGTTGGTGAGATCAAGCTTACAGGGTGAAAAGCACTCTGGGTGTTTTCACATATTCTTAGTCACTACAGTGAATCTCAGAATACTTTTAGTATGTGGATACAGTTTAAGTGCCCTGAACATTTCTCCAAGATGTTTTTTCTTTTGTTCTAATGCTTGCTGGAATGTGTATTAATACCACTGTGTCCGATTGCATATTAAAGAAGGAAGACGACCTTAAATTGTTTACTTCGTTGTGTGTAATGACCATGTCATAATTAACCTTAATCCTTTTTAAAAAAGTTGAGATGCCCCAGTTTTGTCCCCGAGCAGGCTTAATACTTTCATAAACTCCTTAGCAAGTCCAGTGAGGTATGTCTGTTTTGCACACAGTGAAGTCAACAGTTTTTAGGATATTTTGAGTATTTACCAGATTGCAAAGTCTGCCATAAAAAATTGTCAAACTCCGTCTTGGTTCAGTTGTAGCCGCAGATATTTTATGGACTCTACTAACTGCCACATTATGGTGACTGTGTGTGTGAGATTAACTACACAGTCAGTTGAAGATCTGTAGAATGTTGTGTTTACAAGATTGTAGTTTGCTGAGTTTATTGGTTCTAGAGGTACATATTGTGGGTATATTCTTCAGAACCTCTTGCATATGTAATGTTACATGTCCTTCCTTATCAGTGTTGCAGTATTCATTATACCAAGGAATAGCCTACTGAGGATAGCCTAATGTTCAGCCAGCATAACAAAGCCTTTACACCTTCCTGGCATTGTATGTCGGACATATCTTCTACGTGCAATGCTTAGGGTATATATGTGACATATGGTTACTTAATCCCCCGCACTTCTTTGCCACATGTCTGAATGCAGCTTCTGAATTCGGTCTGTACTCAATTCACCAAGCTGGTTCTTTTACCGAGCCTGTTACAGATAAGTGCCTCACTGGGTGGGGATCCTTCCTTTCTTTTTTTTCTCCTTGTAGTTTTTCATGTCAGCCAGGAAGGAGAAATGTTAGTGTGGGAGGCAGATTCCCCATAAAGACAGACACAAGAAGTGCCTTTTTTTTTGTTTGGATGCTCCACAAGATCATACTCAGTGTGATATCTATCAGTCATTTGTTCCTAAGGTATTGCACAGCTGATGTTCTTCGTGTTTCACTGTTGCAGTCATTACATTTGGGTTATCTGCTTGCAGGTAGCCCTCAGTCGGCCTGATTAACAAAGTCTTGGGTCCTGAGTCGGTTGCGGTCTCCTCTTCAGGTCATCAGGGGTATAAAACATGCAGCCTACGCCATTACATCAGTCTTCCTTGCCGTGCGGTGCCCAAAGCAGAAGCAGTTTGCGAGTGCTGGTCGGCCGACTCCTGAAATTTTCGTTTTCAAATTTCAAAACTGAAGTCAACTAAAGCTAAGTACCCCATTGGGGGGACTTTTTCTTGCTCCTTACTGAAGTTAATAAAAGTTAATAATTGCATTACTTGTGGAAAGCAAATATCTCATAAAGATTTTCATTCATACTGTATTCCGTGCCTAGGCCCTGACCACGACGTGCCTTGCTGTTGGTTTTGTGCTTTATTTAATCAGCGCACTATCCGTTGTTGGTATGTTTTCGCCTCTAAATATTTCTGTTTTCTGTTTAATTATCTAGAAATGTTGTCTGTTAGCCATCCGACTACCGAGATTCCGAAAAAACGCAAAAATAAAGACAGAGACAGGCCGCCGAGGTCCAAAACTGCCGATGCCGCTTCTCCTAAGCCAGTCGCCAGTTCGTCGGTACTCGCTCCCCTGATACCCGCTACTTCTGATTCGCAGGCCTCCACTGAGACCCATTCGAGTATGCCGTGAGATGCTTCAACTATGGAACCCGCGGATGTGTCTACCTTGGATGGGTCCAGAGCCGATGTGCAGGCACCGGCTTCTGAGTGTGTATTCAGGCCTATGGACTTGCATATTAAACCAACCCCCCCCCCCCCTTCTTCACTTAGGCCTAAATCTCGAACCATGCCTAAAAAACCGACGCCCAGGCCACATGCTCAGGCCTCTATGCCTAAAAAACAAATAAGATTGGCTGAAGATCAGGGGTAGCCAACCCCCCTCCTTTCTAAGAGGCCTAGGACTGAAGTGGTTTATGAATCTTCTGACCAGGATTCTGTTTTTTCCTGATGATCTGGATTTGCCCGTATCTACTTGCTTCAGAATTCGCTGAGTCGCCCACAGAGTCTTTATCACCGCAGGACAGACAGTTGTTCTCTGCGAAAATGTCTACTCTGAAGTCGGTCTCAAACATGTCGATGCAGCTCCTTTCCCATGCCACGGAAGGAACAGCCAAGGCAGCTGGGACAGGCATAGCCATGAGGCGTCATGCCTGGCTCGGGTTGTGTCAGTTCGCGGACCCTTTCAAGGCGTCGTTTATAAACACTCCCTACAACATTTCTTCCCTTTTTGGGAAGACAGTACATGACATACTTCTCCAGAGCGAAAAGGACGGGAAGGCTTTGTCTGTCGTCGGGATCCACTTCTCTAACCCTCAGCGGTCCTTCTCTAGGAATCAGAGGGCAGAAGATGTGGTTCCGAAAATCACAGTTTTCACGGGATTCTCAGGACAACTATTCCCCCAGAGGCAGAGGGGGGGGGGGACAGGATTGACGCCGACCCAGAGGTAGAGGGGGTCCCAGGAATTTTGGGTCTAGGGAGCCTTTTTCTGATACACCTGGTCAGTAGCCCTGAGGGGTTGCCCGACTGTCCTACTCTGGAGGCAGTCTGGGGAAGATTGTCCTTACTCCCAGTGGCATGAGAGTCACTTACGACAAATCGCTGGGTGTTGCAGATAATATCCAGAGGTTGCACTATCCCATTTGTTGCCCTTCCAAATATTCCAAAACACCTCCCGGATATACCACCCGCTCACAAGGAGACCGCAGCTCTAGAGGTTTCAAAGCTGCTTCTCAAACAAGCCATCGAACAGGCCCCCGATCATTCCGGATCAGGCGTCTACTCAAGGTTCTTTTTGGTGCCAAAAAAGATGGGGGACCCCAAGCCCATTCTAGACCTGTCAACATTAAACCTGTGTGTAGCCAAACAGAAATTCCGGATGGTCACCCTACAGTCCATTCTACTTTATCTCCGAGAGTGCGACTGGATGTGCTCGTTAGACCTCCAGGATGCTTACTACCACATCAAAATACACAGAAGCTCCAGGAGGTTTCTGCGCTTCTGGCTGGGAGCCAGTCATTTTCAGTTCAGAGCCCTACCCTTTGGTCTCACCACAGCCCCCAGGATGTTCACCAAGGTGTAATGGCAGTTCTAGCAGCTCACCTGGGTATTCAGGTGTTTCCATACCTGGACGACTGGCTCTTTGCTGCGCCCAGCAAGCATCATCTGTGTCTGGCCCGTGATTATTTCATTTGGTTTGCAGATCTACTGGGAATTAGTCAATGTTCAGAAATCCCATTTGCAACTAGTACAAGTTCTAGACTTCATTGGGGCACGGCTAGACACTTTGCAGATGAAAGTATTCTTAACTCCAGACAGTATCTTACACCTCAGGTGCCACAAAGCTCAGATAGCGAACTCCAAGTCTCCAAAGGCGAGCGAGGTTCTCCGGGCTCTGGGCTCTGTGGCTGCCTCCATATCTGTACTCCCTTGTGCGCGCCTTCATATGCGGGTTCTTCAGTGGACTGTGGCTGTTCAGTGTTCTTGGCTAGACCTGCCCATGGAAATTTCGATCGAGATCAGTCACGTCTGCAGTACGTCTCTTCTTTGGTGGTTAAGTTCACTGGAGATATCAGAAGGACGCCCCTTTGCGTCATCTCCAGTCCAAGCCACAGTGACCACGGATACCTCCCAACTCGGGTGAGGGGACACTGTTTGGGAAGGGCAGTCCAAGGCATGTGGTCCCAGTCAGAGACCAAGTTGCACATAAATGTTCTAGAGATGAGGGCAGTGCTTTTAGCGTTGGAAGCCTTTCACACTGTCCTTCATCTCAGACTGATTGCAATTCAGTCAGACAACATGTCGGTTGTCTGGTATATCAGCAAGCAGGGGAGAGCCAGATTCTACCCCATATGTCGCAAGGCCATGAGAGTGTGGGAATGGGCTATCTCCATCGGTCGGTTTCTGATGGCAACGCACATCCTGGGGTGTTCCAATATTTTAGCGGACAGATTGAGTCGGGCTGTTCTGATGCCGTACGAATGGTCTCTGAAGCAGTCATTAGCAGAGGATTTCTTCCTTGCATGGGGTCAGCCTTGCTGCGATCTTTTCACATCTCCTTCCAACACGAAGTGCAGTGAGTTCTTTGTTCTTATTCCTTCACCAGGGGAATTCTCCAGAGACGCTCTAGTCCATGCTTGGCCCCCCGGGCTTCTATATGCTTATCCACCATTGCCACTCATTCCGAAGTTTCTTCAGAAAGTTTGCCAACTGCATTGCAAAGTGATCCTCATTGTCCCATTCTGGCCTCGTCAGGTTTGGTTCCCATTCCTGTGGTCTCATCTCTTAGCTCCCCCGTGGGTTCTGGATCCCTGCCCAGATCTAATCTCCCATCCGCCCGATCTGGGCAGCCTCAAGCTGACAGCCTGGTTGCTCCAGTTCCATTGATTGCCAGGACTGCTGGACTTTCATCCTCGGTAAAATCCATTCTTGTAGCTTCTCCTAAAGACTCCACTAGGAAACTTAATTGCAGTAAATGGAAGCGCTTTTCCATTTGGGCCTCACAGAGAAAACTAGATCCTTTTATAGCCCATGTTCCAGCGGTGTTGGATTTCCTGTCTGGCATTTTTCAGCAAGGAGCTAGTTCCTCCACAGTGAAAGTTCAATTGGCAGCCATTTCCAGTTTTCACGTTGGTGAAGGCAACATTGCCTTAGCCTCCTCTAGGCTCTGTAAGGCTTTTCTTAAAGGTACTTTTCTGTTACGTCCACCTGTCAAGGATTCCGTGCCTCCTTGGGCCCTTACCTTTGTTTTACAGGCATTGGTGGCTCCTCCTTTCAAACCTGCAGCTTTGGTGGATTTGAAATTTTTGTCCTGAAAGACCGCTTTCCTAGTCACCATTACATCTGCTAGGAGGGTTTCTGAGTTTCAAGCTCTGTCTACCATGCCTCCGTATTTGGTCTTCCACACAGATAGGATCTCTCTCCACACTAATCCTTCTTTCTTACCCAAAGTGGCATCTGAAGCAAACCTAAACCAGTCCATTAATCTGCCCGTTTTCTTCCCTAACTTCCAAAATAAAGGTGAATTCAAACTTAATTTGTTAGCTAGCTTTGTTTTTATCTTCACAGAACGAAGTCTTTCCGCAAGACTGACCAATTGTTAATTTCCTTTTCCAAAGCATTTATGGCAAAAGCTATTTCCAAACTTTCTTTGGCCAGATGGATCACTCTTTGTATTTCACATGCCTACAAAGCAAAAGGTTCATCTCCTCCTGGTATTGTTGAGGCTCACTCTACCAAGTCCATGGCGACTTCTGCTGCCTTTTGGTCTAGGGTGCCTTTGGACGACATTTTTGCAGCAGCGACCTGGGCCAGTTCACATACCTTCATTTCCCATTACAAATTAGATCTGATTTCTAGGAGTAGAGCATCCTTTGGCTCGCCGGTGCTCAGGAATATCCTTCCATAAAGGCCTCCCAGGATTGGAGTAGCTGGGGACTCTGTCCCACAGGTTGCAGATAAAATGAAGTTAACTACTTCAGATAAAGAAGTTAATATACTCACCATAACGTTCCATCTGAGTAGTTATACTTCATTTTTCTGCAACATTCCCTCCCTCCATCTCCCGGACCTTGTCCTGTCTTTTGAGGTTTGGTTCATTGGGCTGAGTTGCTTGTTTTTAGTTGCAGCAAACTCGATCTGAGGGAAGATAGGAGATGGTAGGGCATTATGGGTAAGGGGAGGAGCTCGGAGCTTGGAGCAGATGCTAGAAAAAAAGTTGCCGGATCTGATACGAATACGGATCCGTATACCCACAGGTTGCAGAAAAATGTAGTATAAACTATTCAGATGGAACGTTATGGTGAGTACATAACTTCTTTATTTTCAACATGTTGACAAGCAAATGGGGAAGCCCAGATGTAGACCTGTTTGCCTCTCCCCAGAACTACCAATTGGACAAATTTTGCACAAGGACTCCCCACAAGCAAGCCTGGCAAGTGGATGCTCTGTCCTTCAGCTGGAAAAACCTTTCAGTCTATGCCTTCCCCCCTCTGCTTTCCAAAGTACTACTAAAAATCAAACAGGACTAGGATGATTTTGATTGCTCCAGACTGGCCACGCCAACACTGGGTACCCCCTCCTGCGCAGTGTGTCACGGTTATCCCCATGGCACCTGCCTCAGACTCCTTACCTGTTGTCTCAGCAGGAGAATCAGATTCTGCACCCTCAGCTTCTAACACGGAACATTGCAGCTTGGCTAATTACATAATCTTTCCTCAAGCATCCCTCAGTAAACCTGTGATGGATATAATTTTAGAGGCAAGGAGGCCTAGTACTCTAGAAAGTCTTATGCTGAAAAATGGAAAAGATTCTGTGCCTGCAACCAGTCTCAAGGGATGAGCACAGCAGCACCCAATTTACCTCAGATTTTGCAATTCTTAACGGAGATGCTTCACAAGGGCCTGTCTTTTTTCCTCCATTAAAATCCACGCCTCAGCCATTTCAGCTCATTATAGCACAGAACCTCTCCTCTTCTCTCATCCACTGCTCAAGCAGTTCCGCAGAGGGGCCAAAAACTTGAGACTACCCAGGAGAGCTCCAACCCCAGCCTGGGACCTTAACTTTGTTGTAGAGAAACTCACTCTACCTCCTTTCGAGCCAGCTGCTACTGCAGACTTTAAATTTCTTTCTTGGAAAACAGCTTTCCTTTTAGCAATCACTTCAGCTAGAAGGGTATCTGAATTACAGGCCCTTATGGCAGTGGAGCCTTTCATCATCTTTCATGCGGACAGGGTGTCCTTCAGAACCAATCCATCCCTCATGCCCAAGGTAGTATCCATTGTGGCTCTTAGTCTATTCATTTACCAACTTTCTTTCCCAGTTCACAGAACAAATGGGGAACGGATACTGCATTTCTTAGATGTGCACAGACAACTTAGATTCTACTTGGACAGGACTAAACCTCAAAGGAAATCTAAACAACTGCTGGTGGCATCTGCTGCAGGAGCAGAGGGGAAGGCTGTTTCAAAGCAAACCATTTCTAAATGGATAGGCCATTGCATTAATTTCTGCTGTAAGCACCATGGAAAACCTATCCCCCAGGGGATCAGACCTCACTCCACCAGGGCTTGCATCTACCTCTACAGTCTTTCTTAGAGACGTCCCTACCAGGGACATCTTAGAAGCTGCTACCTGGAGTTATGTGCATACTTTCACCAAACATTATCATTTGCCAATTTTTCTCTAAATCCAGAGCTGGCTTTGCCCCTGCAGTCTTGCAGGGCCTTATAGCTGGTCCTAATGCTATCTAAATTCCTCCTCCCAACCATAGCTTTGGGAATCTACCCATATGTAATGACTGCAACAGTGAAACACGAAGAACATAGTACAGTTGTGTACACTTACATAAATGTAGATGTTCGAGTGTATTCACTGTTGCAGTCCTGGTTACCCTCCCTCCAGCCCCCTAACTTCTTTTGGCTGTACCTCTACTTTCCTTTACTATGCTTAAAAGCCTTTTTGGTGTATTTGCTTTTTTGTTGGAGGTATATCATTGTATTTTTATTTTTAATTGCTCCCCTGACATGGCACCTGACGTATGGGGGAAGAAAAACTGATGTAATGGCGTCGGCTGCATGTTTTATATCCCTGACGACCTGACGTCATGGAAGAGGTGACAGCAGCCGACGCAGGACCCAAGACTTTGTTAATCAGGCCGAACTGCAAGCAGATAATCCAAATGTAATGACTGCTACAGTGAATACACTCAAACATCTACACTTATGATAAGAGTACACAACTGTACGTTTAAGCATCTGAAGTTATTGAATAGTGTACCGTGGCTTAATCCACTCACCCTGAATTTCAGCTTCCTCTTAAGAAGGATGCTAAAAGAGCACTTACTGATTCTGCTGCTGTCTAGCCTCCACTGAACGTCTCCCTCGGGTTGGATGAAAAACCTGAGTACAGGTCGGTGTTGACACCAGTTCCCTCTGTCATGACCATGCTAGAGGTTACACAGAACTGCTTAATGACACATCCGCTGAGGCTGTATACATCTGGTACAGATGTTGAGGGGGAACCATAGCTGATTATATCTGAAGGGTTAGGGGATTCCCCAATTTTTAGTTAGGGGAAAAGGTGCTTGGTACCCTTATTAAATCAAGGTAGGGCTCTGAGCCTCCTAGATTTGTCGAGACAGATGTTTCCTTAAAACAGAAAACAAAACATGTAGCTAAGGATCCTCACAAAGAGAAGCAGGACTTTGCTCAGTGTCTGTTTAATGCCCTCATGGCTCTGAAACCCCCTCAGAAATTTTGTTCCTGATACCAAACCCCTCCCCCCAGTCTTCCACTCCATCTAAGAGGCATATGGGGTTCTGCTGCTTCTGATGAGGGCTTGGACTCTGATAAAGAATCCTTGACATATTCCTCACAAATGCACTCTCCCTTAGCCTTGGGGCCTGGTGAAGAGGGTTCTTTATCCCCTGATTTTGCTTTTGAGGAATTATCCTTTGGGGGTAAAGTGGTTCATGTGCTGGAACACTTTAAAATGGGATTGTTCCCAAATATCATAGGCTCAAAAGAGGTATTATGAACTTTTACAAATAGACTCATCCAGACCTTCTGCAGTCCCTCCAGTCGCAGCTGCCTTGTTGGACACATTTGTAGCAGCATCTCCGTCTCCTGACTGTCAACCTTTGGCCCTTAAGATGCCAGACAGATTTTGTAAGGTACCTGAGGATCATAAATACTTCTATAAAAGTCCATCTTCTGATCCTACAGTGTTTTCCTCTTCCAAGCTTCTGCCTTCTGACAAGGGACAGCTGTGCTATGGAGAGGTATAGGAAAAAAGTGTAAACTTCTGCTAGTTTGGCTTTTAGGGCCATTAATTATCAAACCTATATAACTAGATATGGCCTAGCTGTTCTATCTCAGCTGGGAGAAGGGGTGAATGACATGTCTGATTTGGACAGTAAGACTTGTGCTCTTTCTCTACTGAGTTCTGCCTGTCAGGTAGCTCGCTGTTCCATTAAATGCAGCTTTAATGCTGACTCCCAATAGGGCAGCTACATTTGGTTACACCTGCATGTCTAGTTCTATCATGAGGAGATATTCCTCGTTGCACTTGCAGGCTTTACCTGAGGATATTAAAGTCAGACGTTTAGATTATCCCTTACATAATCAGAATACTGCTGCAGCAGAGTTGTTTAAAACCTTGCAGGATAAGGGCAAGGTTATGCAGGACCTAAACAGATTTTTGTTTCACATGCATCTACGTTCCAGGGAGACTGTCCTTCAAAGTCTTACTTGGCCCATAGGCAGCCTAGACAACCTGCTAGAGATGAGAGAGTTTGAGTGGATTTTACCAGATAATCTCACTCAGAGTTCTAGAGGCCAAAAAACTTTTTTCCCCTTATCTCTGCCTCCTTCTCCGTTAGGCAACAGATAACCACAGATACTTTGGTTCTCTCTATCATCCAACATACTTTGTCCTGGAAGTCCCTTCCTCCATTTTCTGGTCTTATTCAGCCTCCTCCTTGCTATCTTCATCATTTTCCTTTGGTCCTATGGGATCTGGCAGAACAGGGAACCATACCACCCTGTTTCCTTGTCTCAAAAGGGAACAGGTTTTTATTCCATAATATTTCTTGTTCCCAGGAAGGAGATGTATAGGTCTATTCTGCACCTGGCCTTTCTCAATGTCATTCCCAAGGTATCTTCCTTTAGGATGTTGTCTCTTCGGACCCTTTTCCCCTCTTTTCCTTCCTAAGCCTTTCCTTGTCTCCCTGGATTTGATGATGCTTTGCTCCATATTTCTATTCACTCTCTCTTCAGGAAACATTTGTTTCTCTGTTTATTCCTTTCATTACCAGTTTTGTGCTTTGCCTTTTGGTCTTTCTACACCTGCAAGACTATTTACCAAATATATGGCTCCTGTGGTAGCTTTCTGCAGACTTCAGGGAATCCAGATATTCCCTTATCTGGACAAATGTCTGATTCAAGCCCTCTTGCAGCAGTTCCTGCTTCAGGATCTGCACTTCTATGTGCAGTGTAGGATTCATTCTCAATCTGAAAAAATCAGAGATGATGACTCCTCAGGATCCAGGATTCAGACCATTACAAAGTTGGCTTCTCTTCTGAAAACCAAAGTCCTCATTTTGACTGCTTATTTCCAGTTTCTTCTTACTGTTCTATTTCTTCCTGCAAGGAAATTTCTCCAAGACCTGGGGTTCATGGCAGCCACCATCCCCATAATTAATTTGCCAGACTCCACATAAGAAAATTCCAGTGGTATCTCAAGACTGTTTGGCTCCAACACTGCCACTGCCACTGTCTGGAGTTTCCAATCCCACGTTTACACTGTCTGAAATTCAAATTCTATTCATGGATTCAGCAAATCTCTCTAAATCCAGGTCCATCTTTTCAGGTTCCCCTTCCTTCTAGAGCTGTACACAGATGCTTCATCCAATGGTCTGAAGTCCATGGTGTTTGATCTCCACACATATTGGACCCTATCAATATCAAAAAGATGAGGAATTAAATTCTAGTGCTTCAGCGCTTTCATTCCCTTTGGTTTCCAGGTCCTCTAAAGGTTTTTACAGACAATACCACAATGATGTAGTACATAAACAAGCAAGGGAGCAAAAAATCGTATTTCTATAGGCTTGGCCCTTCAGGCTTGGTGTTTTGCAATCTGACATCATTTGGATCTTTAAGTGGTTCACATCCCTTCATAATACAAACTAGTAGCTGACTTTGACCAAGTTCAGGAATGAATGGATGCTTCACAGAATAGGGTACTCCTCAAGTAGATCTTTTTGCCTCCCCTTTGAACTCCTCAAGTAGATCTTTTTGCCTCCCCTTTGAACAGACAACTTTCTTGGCTCTGTTACTAAGTTTCAAGTCCACTGGAAAGTGGATGACGAGTCTTTTTCTTGCAATGGGATAATCCTGTATGCCTATCGTCCTCCTTCGCAGGATCTTGCACAAGATGATATGCGACATACCCAAAATCTTGCTGGTACTTCCCTTTTGGTCTATACCACACTATTTTCCCCCCTTCTTTTTCACCTAGCCAGAGGCAATTATCATAAATTACCTCACAAGATGGATATTCTCAAACAAGTCAAGAGTTCTCTTCCACCCTCCCCTGTTCACACTTCCAATGACACTTTGGGTGATAGGATTTTGGTTACTTTCAGGCCCCATTTTTTTGCAGACATGCTTCAGTTTTTGCAGGAGGCCAGAAAACCCACTACTAGAAAATCTTATGTGGCTAAATGGAAGAGAGTTTTCTATCTGGTGTCTCTAGCATGACCAGAACCCTTTTTCTATGGTGGTTCCCTATGGTCCTTTCTTATTTGCGTGAATTGCTTAATACTTGGTTGGTATATTCTTCTGTTACGCCATTTCTGCCTGTTGGCCATTGAGTCCATGTTTGGCTTTTAGTTTTGAAGTCAAACAATTTCTGAAAGGCTTCCTTCATGTAAGGTCCTCAAGAAAGCCTATTGTTCCTTCTTGGGACTTTAATTTTGTTCTTGAAAATTTCTCTGTCCCATTTTGAGCCTTCCTGTTCTTCTCTGCAACATTGTACTTGGAAGCCTGTATTGTTGGTGGCTCTTATTTCTGCCAAGAGACTTACTGAACTTCAAGCCCTCATGGGGGTTCCTCCATTTTTGGTTTTTCACAAGAACAGTATGTCTCTTCATATTAATCCTCCTTTTATGCCCAAAGTGGCTTTAATGATCTGTCATTGAATTAATGTATTCCTCTTCCTTCCTTTTTTTCTTCTCCACAGTCTGCTAGTGGGAAGATACTACACTCTTTGGATTTACATACACAGCTCAGATGTTACTTGGATAAGGCAAAATACATTAGAAAGTCTGAGCAACTTTGTTTCCTTTTATATCAGGAAATTGGGTTTTGAAGCGTCTAAGCAAGGCATCTCCTGGATCTCTTAGGTCATTTCCTTTTGTTATACTTTTCATAGCAAGCAGCTCCTCTTTTCTGTTCGTGCTCACTCTACAAGGGTGGTAGCCTCTTCTAGTGCTTTTTTTAAGGGTCCAGATCCTAGACCCATCTTAGAAGCTGCTACTTGGTCTTTTGTCCATACTTTTGCCAAACATAAGTTGGATGTCATTTCCAGGGCTAGCACAGGATTTGCTAGGGCTATCCTTCATGGATTTATGGAGGCCTGTTCTCTGCCTCCTCCTCCTCCCATACTTTGCAGTAACTTTTGAACTCTCCCAGGTATAAGGAATACTGCAACAGTGATAAGAAAGACATAGTACGGTTGTGTACGATCTTACCATAGAAGTAGATGTCCTCCTCCGCACCATTGCAGCATTCAGTCCCTCTCTCCTCTCCCCTTTTTCTGTTCTGCAGCTGGCCGAGGGGTTTCTTCCTTTCACCTGTATCTCCTTCTGTTCCCTTTCTTGGATGGCATGATGTTGTTTTTTTGGGGTTGATATGATTCTCCTGGGGCAGTTCAGGTCTGAGGATTAGACTTCTCTACATTGCATGTGTACCTTATGTCTTGAGTATAAGACATGTTGCCATATAATGCTGAGAAGGTGTAAAGGCTTTGGTATGCTGGCCGGATTTTAGGCTGTGCTCAATGGGATATAACAGGTATAAGGAGTACTGCAACAGTGAGAAGTGGGGCATCTCCTGTTATGATATGATCTTGTACAATTGTGCTGTGTATGAATGTTATATGGTGGATGTGAAGGCATCTATTCACCACCTGCATTGCTACCCATTTTATGTAAACTTGCTTCTCATTTGTCATACAATCCATATATTTGCAGTTAATCATTTTCCACCAAAGTGATGATGCCTAGTGAGTTTATTTAAGCCTTTTTACTTGTCTACAATTCCCTGTTAATGCTAATCTGTTTTATTGAGGCTACAGACAGAAACATAGTTTATGCAACGAACCTTTGGACATAAATTCAAAACTTGAATCTAAGTTATGCAGTAATGGCTCACTGGTACTCAAAAATGAGCACACTGTTACCCAGCCAGCATTGTAAATCAAGTATATACCAGTACAAAAATCTCTGATCACTTAAGTGCCATTGAGAGACCAGATTTTCTATTGGCATATGCTGGGGTACATTCTGCAAAACTAAAGAAATAAACCTACCTGATTTTCTTTGTATTTCTGTGCTGTGTCATGTAAAAAAAAAAAAAATAAAATTTTTACTGTAAAAACAACAATGAAGATTTTCTTTCGCCATTGCTTCTCCTGCACTACACTGATGCATTGTGCAAGTGTGGGAAGGCAAGTTCTGTATGCATTCACAGTACATCAGCATACAGAACTCAAAGGGGAGAAAGACTGAAGTGTCGTTATACAAAGACATTATTTAGGAAAGGTAAACAATGTCTTTCTTAAATAATGTTATAGAATAGCAATAATCCACACCTGTGTGTTTCAGGATTTACCCAGAGCTGGCATTGTTAATTACTTGGGCTTTGCCCTCGTGATCAAGCCACACCATTTGTAGGTAAATTCTGATATACCCAATTCAGTAATTGTTAAATAACTTTACAGTTGTCTAGTAAAACTATCATTAATTCATATAAACATGTACTTTATTAGGCATGTAATCTCATTATTTTAGCTGTCATTTGATGGTTATGCAAGTCTGCCTAATCTTTGCCAGCTGTATATCATTTGTTGGTGCTAAGTTTTAGAACTAACTTTTAATTGTTTGAGATAAATTAGAGGCGTTAATTTGGCACAATCTCTCATTCAGTAGGACCACATACTAAAAGACTTGCTGCAAGAGTAAGTGACTTATTCTGGTGTAATGATATTTTGTAGCTAGCAGAAACTGGTTACTCCATTGTAATATTGTAGTAAGCCTTTAAGTATCAGACCATATGTCTATCCAAGTTTCCATGGATTAGTCAGTGGGGTCTAATTTTTGATCATTGTTGTTTTCCTCACCTTATCTGTAGTTTTTCCTTTGTGTTTACTGCAGAGTTGTTTCACTGTAGTAAAATGTCTAAGTATTCCTCTACATTTCATGTTTCTAAAACCTAATGTTCTGTAGTGAAACATACTGTGTTTGTTATAATGAAGTATTAGAAAATCCATCATTCTAGCCAGCCCGGTGCTTCGAGGGGGTTCCATCTATGACAGTATTAGTACTAATTTAATAGCATGATTGCCAGAGTTGGGTTTGGAGGAGAGTTTCAGTTGCCCCTTCTGAACGGAGTACTCTTTTTGTGATGTGCCACAGTAACCAGCTTGGCAAATCATACAGGTAAAATTGTAAGAATGAAGGTTACAGGCATATGTGGCATTCATTTGTAAGTATTTTAAGTACAGTGACTGAGGGAATTGTATAGATCATAATAAATAAATAGACCTCCGCTTTGCAGCGCGACTGTTTTTAGGCAGTTAGAAGTGCACAGCAAGTTAGGTTTGTAGAGTTGGGTAAGTTTAGCCGAAAGGCCAAACAGCCCGGCGTCCCAAACTGGTCTGCATGCTAGTGTCTTTTGATAAAATATATGAATAAATAATGCATTGTATTAAAGAATGCCAGTTCCACCCCTTCTTGCCAGCTGCTTATGTATAACGCATCCATAGTTAAAACCAACAGTATGGATAGGGAGTATTATTTCCTAAGTACATAGTGTGGCTAAGGAGTGTTCTTTCTGAATATGTTCAGAAGTAGTAGAACAGAGCAAGATTAAAGAAAATATTTAGTTTGCACATTTAGAAATGGTGCTGCATATGTGCAGATCATATTTTAGTGTCAAGATTATCACCCCACTTTGATTGTAGCTGAATTTATAGTTTTGTTGACTGTTTTTCAACAGTATAGAAAGCTTAAGCCTATTGGCTAAACAAAAGGCTTTACTCTGCTACTGCAGTTGAATGAAGTCAGCTGCAACACACACGTGCACACACACACACATTTATTTTTTTTATTATTATTTGAAGTAAAATTTGCATGCCATGTTTTCACTGAAGTTGCTGCAGTTCAGGGCTTGTTGCGATGTATGTTTTCAACCTCTTCTATAGAGGGTCATAATAGGAGAGAGTCCCATTAATACCTTTAAAACACAAAAATGTGTAATTTTGTCCAGATTCTGTATGCCATGGCTCACATTACCAAAAAGAAGTGAAACAGCCATACATTCAAAGGGCAAGTGAAGATTCTGTGCTACCTTATATGTAAGAATATACATGAGCATAAATGTGCATGCATACACATATCTACACACTGACAAAGCCCTTCATATCTTAAGAGGATTCTTCTGTTAATGATCTCTGTACTACAGAGGTCACTTCTTGATACCATCTTTGTCATCTGACAAAGCTTGCCCCCCTCCATGCATGACACTATCATGGCTCACAGCCTTTCATGATTTATTGTTTAATTACAGAATGGATATCCATAATTATAATGTGCCTTTGTTAGTGATCATGTGACAATATTTACCCATTTTACAAGATAAAATGTTTAGAACTGAACTCGAGATGGAACAAGCTATTCATCCATCATTAACATGAACCTTAACCTTTACACAAAGCCTCGAGCTGTGCCCTGGTAATAATCAAAATTTGATTAAATCAGTATATTCAATTTCTGTTATACATTACTGCTATATCTATGTAAATTAGTACTTCTTTAAATCACTGTGCACAGTTTTCATAGCAACTTTTTTTTTTATTCATTTTATAAACCTCCATTTCAGTTCGTCTTATCCTGCTTATCAGGAGAAACTGAAGACTGCAGCAGATTTGTGCACAGAATTATTCTTTAATGTTGAAAATGTAACAAAACAGCAAATGACTGTAATGAATTGAATGCATTTATGTGGCTAAAGAAAGGCTTTCATTGTTTATTTAGTATGGACAAGTGGTTGGACTGAACCATTAAGCCCCCCCCCCCCCACACTTTTATCCATGACCTAGTTACAATGCAAGCAAGAAATAATACCTAGGACAGTGCAAGCAAAGGTAACAGTTAACCATGGCATTACTGAAGAAGTTTGTAACAGCGCATTTAAAGTCTAGGGATATAGGAATGCTGACAAGAAAAATAAAAGTAATATAAAACCATAAAGTATGTCTTGTATGTGAAATATGCTTTAATCCCAATTAAAAGGGAAAAAAGAACAACCTTAGTATTACTGAGTTGGTCACTCTTGCCGACTGCAGTGTCCTGTGTGCCAAGAAGCATCATAACATGCAGGCAGAAACCAGATCAGTGTAGAGCTGGGCCACCCAGTTTCAGCAGTAGTGAAAGTATCTGGGATAATTAAAAAGAACTTTCAGTCCCACCAAGTAAACCCATACAAGCTAAAGATGATGGTAGCCTGGATAGATTGCAGGTGTAACAAGAGTATCTTTGACAGACATGAATGACTGAAGCAGTACTGTTCCAATGATGTCCAGGGTTTGGAAATGGGTTCTTTCTATATATAAAGTTATAAAAAAAAACTGAATACCTTAAACCAGTTGTATTCTGAAGTGTACATAGGTATATACATTTAAGTATATTAACTTTTCTTGGTCAGATCTCACCACCCCCCTCCCCAGATGATTTTGTTTTCCCTAATCCTCATTTGTGTAGTAATATTTATCTAGACATTAGCGCGGGAAATAAATATTGATTTTTTTCCCTACTTTTGAATGTGAAAGCATTAGTTTATTTTGTAAGCTCAGGCAGATTTCAATGATTATGTCCAACTTTTTGCACCAGAACTACAGCTGAATAGAAAATTCTGTATAATGTGTTACATTTTTCACTGTTTCTTGCGTGGTATAGAGTGATAGCTTGGCTTCCCAGTAAATTGTGTGTGTGTGTGTGTGTGTGTGTGTGTGTGTGTGTGTGTGTATCCCTGTACTGGAAACAGTAGTTTCAGGCTTTCTGATATGCAGCTTTAAAGGGATTTGAAGCATTTCAGACTGAGTGAATGTATGCATGGGTCAAAATCAGCCTTGGTTCCACTGGGTGCCTTTAGCAGGATGGGCGGGGCCAGTGGCACAGAGGAACTGCATGAGGCAGCTATACTTACTGGAGACATCAATTGTAGAAGCAATGTTACCTCATTTATACTGCTGTCATAGCGATGGAAGATCATTATGTTAATAATCTTCTAGATGTGTGCCAATGGCAAGTGAAACTAGAAGTCCATTTTCTAAGAAGTGAATCAGCAGTTTAAAGAAGCAACTTGCTCCACTTTTATGCAGTGCTGGAGTGGGTTCTGATAGGATTTTAGTCCAGGTTTCTGGCATAGCACCCCAGGACATAAACCATTATACTGTTTTGCTGGTGAACGGGATGTTGAGAGACAGACTAGCAAAAAGAAAGAATAAATAAATGTTCTTTACCACATGGCTCACTTTGGGAGAGAGGATGACGTTTTTTGCTCTACTTCCTAAGGTGGTATCATGTATGCTACGCTGCCTAATAAATTGGTGCAGCTTATGTTGCAAAGCATGTGTCTCATTTTTAAGTAAGTTATGAAACTTTTACTAACAGGGTTGCTGCTTTTTTGGGGGGATTACTGACTTTAGTAATCCCAGTGCTGCCAGTCTTTTAGTGACCCCTAACTCGTTTCCAGGGTTCACCTTATCACACAAGGCTAACTAACTCTGATTGGTGTAGATGTCTGAGAAAACCCAAGGACCAGACAATTGAATGAGGTTAATGTTTGACGAAGATGGTAAAGGTAGCTTGAATAATGCCCAAGAGTGGGCAAAATAATATATGGGATCTTTCGCAGACCAAATAATACACCTCTGGTTCTTTGAAATCCAATTTTAACTTCTTAAGCGTCAGTCCACCAGTTTCATACAAGACAATTTCTTTGCAAGTTGACATCTAAAACCTTCTGATTGTACGGTGTTTTGTTGCCATAAACTGAGTTGTGGGTTGCACATAAATATTAAATGTTAAGGAGGTTACCAAATCACATCTTTGGAATGGGTTTTCAGTTTTCATTTGCTAAGCCTTTTAACTCTTTTATTTGACAAATGCTTACCAACATGCAAGCTTTGTTTCTTGTCATGTTCTCTTGTCAAGTCGTCAAGATGAGGTTGCCTTCCTCTGCAGGAAGCCATGTAGATATGTAGTCTTCACTTTTATAATGAGCTTCTGTACGTTCTCGTTAGTAAACGAATCCACATAAAAACTCATGTAAAATATTTTTTACTGAGTATATTAATAATAAAGTTCATCATCTCATTACAAGTGGTATCTGTGAAAAACTGTCATTTTTTGCTGATGTTGCATGTTTGCCGCAGCATCCGGAAATTACCACTGCATTTGCCATCGTCTCTATGAAGGATTTTACCAGCCAAAGAGAACAGTAGAGATAAAAATTACCATTTGGTGTCACATGTTTAAATGGCTTTGGTATTAGACAAATTTATTGGTATTTCCAGTAAATGGAGCAGAGTATATTAATAGGTCCTCATGTTTGTCAAGATTTTTCTGTTTACTTTTTGGCATTTTTTTTCTTTTGTGAAATGGTGTTCTTTCAGGCATGAATTAATGCCCCAGCTCTTTTAAGGTCAGTCTGTTTTGACCTGCGACCTTTGTTCTCTCAAGGTCAACATCTGAGGACAGGAGATTAAGACTGTTTTCAAGCCCGAGATGGTAAGCGGAATGGTAAAATTAGCTAGCACATTTCAGTAACCCAACATCAAAGTTGTCAAATGATGTTGCTTATTTTAAACCATTGTGGTGGGGGAGGGTAGCAAGGTTACCACAGTAGGAACTGCTGTTAAACTACTTTGAGTAAAAGTGACAGTGCATTTATTTTGTGCCACTTAATCTCAAGTCGCATCTACAGCACATTTTTTTATTTTTAAAAGATCTGCTTGTGTGTATAATAAGCAATGTACCTAAACTGGTACAGGTGCACAAATTAAGTGATATTGTTTTCCATAGCTACTGTTTGTTCTGTTTGCGAAATTATATTTTTTTCAGTATGGTTATTTACATTCTGAACTAATTAAATGGTATTGGTCTTAAAGTTATAATGGGGTTATCCTGCTACCTAGTTATTTTACATACAGTGATTATCCAGGTGGCAAATACAAGCCCTTTAAACAATTTCATGTCATAGTCTCAAGCTTAAAAAATGAGCGAGAGAGAGAAAAAGGAAAACTTGAAGTTTGTGAGTTTGACTAAAATAAAAATCAGTGTTAAGGGAAAAATATCCTCTCCATTAAAAAAAAAAAAAAAGCAGAGAAACCAGATAATGTTTGTGCATTCGGGACAACTCACATTTATGTAATACATTGTGGAGAAAGTGGATAAGCAGCAAGAGGAATGCGGTGTCATTGTCCATTTACAGATTTTTACTAAGTATTCTTTTGGATTGTGAGCACATCTCTTCTTTTTGTATTTGATTTGAACAGTTGAGTGTCGGAGGAAGGGAGGAGCAGGTGAAAAGGAAGGCAATCGATTTAACCTGAAGTCATAACGAAAGCTTCTGCAACAAAAACTGGAACATTTCCATGTATATCTTCCTGAGGTTGCAATACAATGAATTAACTGTGCCGCTTGGTGTACACCAGGAAATACTTGATGGAGAAAGGATCAAATGAGTGCCATTAAGTCAAAATAAAACTGCAAAAATGTAGCATTAAATTACTGAGATGTATTTGCGACAGTCGCATTGCTGTTTACGACAGTACTTTAAGGCAGTCACAAGCGTGTGTTTCCTGGAACTGAGTAATTAGTAATACACTGGGGAAGGGTACAGTTGTGGGGCAGTCAACATTATCTACTTTTAACATAAATTTTATATTTCTGTTAATTTGTCAGATTTTTATCTCCTGTTACAATTATAAATGTTATTTTCATGTAGAATTAAAAATTGAGAATTAAAAATGTTTTCAAATAGATAAAATGCTAAGCCAAATTATTTCATTTAAATGTGGAAATAAAGCACTGTATTGCTGTGGAACCCTTGTGTTGCAGTTCTATGCAGCCCTCAGACTGCATGAAAATACAAGATGAGTTTTCAATGAAAAGGTTAACAAATGCATGGATACTTGTGCTAATGTTGCAAATAGTTTTTGTTTACTTTCTCTCATGAGGTATATTTACTTGCCAGTGTTTAACATTTTATTTAGTAACTTTGGCCTCCCTGTATTGCATGTTATTTTTTTTAAATAAGGCGACCATTATAAATTTATTTTCTTTTGCGGAAAGATGATTAGTGTGCATAGTTAATGAACCAGTCAAGTTTAAGAACCTTGATGCAGAATTGATGCTAGAGTAGTATACTCTACAAGTATGGATGCGAAGTGTCATTAGTTTTATCTATTTGCATGGAGAAGACTTTTCCAGTTGCAAGCTGTGGCACATTATGTCTTGTGTTGGAATAATCTGCTGAAAAAAATTGAAGTAAAAATGCCATATGATACCCTGGGAAATACCTTTGAACAGATTCTGAACCCATGTTTTTCATTTGCTTTTTAAAGGGAACATGCTTTTGTGTAAATTGAATGTATGCCTTTTATTTGTGATAAAAGGAAATAATTCACACTGACAAAAGGATGATGGTATCTTTGAACAAAAATATAAACACAGTTTTAGTGTATTTAGATAGGGCCATTCATCAGAGCTTTGGAACTGTACCTAAAATATGCTGTATATTTAACTTACAGGGCCAGTACGTGCAAATGATGAACAAAAAATAAGAAATTATGTACTCCCCATAACGCTTCATGTTTGTTGTCCATGTCGCCTTCATTCATTGCTGGTTGGGTTCGGAACCAAAAATCTGTTCCAACTTGCCCTATACAAAAGCTCGAGAGCTTCCACCGGCTTGAGGCTATACCCTATCCCATCATGCTCCAGGAAGAATAATTTTTTGCAAATACTATAACTAGTAGTCTAGACATAAAACTTTGTTCCAATAAACGAACTAAGGAAGAGATTCTGAGAAAAAGCCCACTTGGCAACTAACCTCTTGATCCTCCAGGAGCAAAGACTGGGAGAAGGAGAGTGGGATGCAAGAATGAAGGCAAGATGGACAGCAAACATGGAACGTTATAGTGAGTACATAACATCTTAATGTTATGTTGTCCTATCTCGCCTTCATTCATTGCTGGTTGGGACTGCATCCCTAGCGCCTTCTTTCTAGGGTAGCGCAAGGGAAAATACTCTTCCTAACAGTGGACCCAAAGGAGGCCCTGTTCCTGGAGGCCAACTCAACTTTGTAATGAGTCATAATGGTATGAGGCCTTACCCATGTTGCTGCAGCACAAATTGAATCCATGGGTAACCTTGCCTGAAAGGCCACCGAGGCTGCTGTCACTCTTGTGGAATGGCCTTTTATGTTTCCTGAAAGTTCTCTATTCTGAGATGTAGGTTATACAATCAGTAGGGAACTTGAAAAGCGTGACCTTAGATATGGTGGCACCCTTCTTTTTATCTGAAAAAGATACAAACAGTTGGTCTCATTTCCTGAATTCCTTTGTTCTGTGTAGGTAGAAATATAACAGTCTGTGTATATCCAGTTGGTGTAATCTGTACTCTGCCTTGTTGCCATGATTTGGGGAAAAAAACAGGCAAGTCAGTGGATTAACTCAAATTCACTTCGGAACAAACCTTGGAGAGGAATGATGGGAATAGTTCTCAGGGATGCTCTATCTTTGTGGAAAATCAAGTAAGGGGGATGGTGTGTGTGTGTGTGTGTATAT
>NC_056725.1:1239508914-1239541414 GCF_019279795.1 Protopterus annectens
CATGCAAATTTTTTTGCAAATATTTCTAATACTATATAGTTAGTAAATGTGAACATTGACAGCACATCTTCTATATCCTAGGATGCCCATTAATAAAATACAACACTCTTAGATTTGAAAATATGAATTTAAATATGAAAAATTAATATTTCCACTGCAGGACAGGCTACATTAACAACTTTATTGTCATTATGCTCTGGTTCAATTCTTGGCTGAAGCAACCTCTGTGCGGAGTCTGCTAATCCTCCCTACAGTCGAGTGAGTTTTAAACACATGCTGGTAGGTGCGTGTGTATGTGTGTGGCTTCTGTGAAGGTTGGGCACTGGGCTGGGCAACTCAACACCGTAAAAACACCACTGCCAATCAACCTGCAGACCAGTGATCAGGTGTGGGGACCCCTAACCAGGAAAAGCCGAAAGTCTTTTGCTGGAAGTAGCCAACAGCTATTTATAGCATAGAACAACCTCTGACAGACAAATGAGGCTCAGTCACAGAAACAGGGAATCATCTATGTTACAGAAAGTGTGTTAGACAACATTGCTTCACAGTCCTGCCATTCTATCTTAATAGCATGAGAAAACAACACCATTTCCTTATGCCTAGCACGACTCATCTAAAGAGGACTTGAAATGTATTCTGGGAAGAAGGAATGAAAGCAAGAAAACAAGATCACATTACCAAGGCAGACCCCATCATCCGCCTTTTTGAGGGAAACGCATTAAAATTTTAAAAGCACTTGAAGTGATTTTGAGGCATTAAAATACCTCAGAAAACAAAGATACCATTAAAAAAACATGTTTTTTTTTTTAGTTCTAAGGCAGAGTCTTCCTTTAAAGCCCTATCAATAACAACAAAAAATGGGCTCCTGTTTGAAGCCTTTAGCTGACATTATACAATCAGTGTCATATTCTTTTTTTTTTTTTGCTATTCCAAATATCACCACTACAGTGGGTTGATTGACTTGCAAAAATGATGTATTGTTTTGTCTAGGACACCTTCAATACAATTCTCATATGACCAGCAGCCTATACATCTAAAACTATTTTCAGCCGCCTTTTTTCTTGTAAAAGTTATCAATTGCCATTTTCTTCCTTTTACAGTCATACTCGTCTAGGTCTAATTAAGGCAGACAAAAGGGGAGCCACGGTTATCTGATACACCTAGCATTTGATAAACTGTACAGCACTTCTCTTTCCTACTTAAACATTTTTTGTTCACTGGTATGTTCTTTAACAACTCCCTTATTTGTGTCTTACAACTATATTAAAAGACAGAAATAATAGGATGAGAAAGGTGGGGGAAGATAGCCTGGACGTTTGTTTTTGTATCCGTTGTTACTTTTAAACACTATTTTGAAATCAAGTTTCAGTGTGAAGTGTTTTAAACTGTTAATACTGTCTACCAAACCTGCAACTTGTTATATAGGAATTTTTTTAATAAACTGGCTTTGTCGTCAAATGTAGTTCTGGTGGAAAGATTAAACATTCTAAGTCAACAGGCATGGTTCTTACTTCTTTTTGGTTTCCTCTTCTGTTTCGGCTTCTGCAGTCTTCTGCAGTGCGTTTAAGTTCAGTTTTCCAGGAAACTCTCTAGCATTCATGACGTATATTCCGGGTGATAGTTTTGCCCTTTCATGGAGCCACACACAAAATACAGTTGATTTCCTTTTACTCCTTTCCTTTCCAAATCTGGTACTTCAGCCATTATAATTTGATTTGCTCCTACTTGATTCTGTTCCACCAGCTTTGGTGCTCTCCTCGATATCCAACTGGCTGAGGGGTTTGGCATTTCTAAAAATTCTCTCCCTTCATTGGCTCTCCTGGACTGTCAGCCTTGACATTGGTGTCAGAATAATCTCTTTTTCACAGGTGATTACCTTTTTATTTTCATAATCTTTTATCTCTTTAAGAACTTCATATTTTTCCTTTTACTCTAAACACAGTCCTTCTAGTACATTGTTAACAGATGCCATTTGTTGTTGCATTTCTTTTACAGTCTATGTCAATTTCCCTCTCAGTACTACCAATGATAAAACATACAACTACTAAGACTGCCTTGGATGGAGGAATACTTAAAGTGTCTACAACCCACAAATCATTAATTTTTGCAAACTGTGACCATACATGACTTTGGAAAGCTGCAGATGAAAAAAAGAAGAAGAGAAAGGTAGCTGCCAACTTAAAAATAAAAAAGGTGCAAAGGAAAATTACAACCAGTAGGTACAGGAGATTCGGCCACAGATGTAGTGAATGCAAACATGGGACAGGGAGAATAAGAACAGCATATCTCCCAAACTTCACTTGTAAATATTTGCAAGGAACAAAGAGTTGGCTTTTAATGAAACACCAAAAATGTTTCTGTGAGGAGTAAAGACCCTGACACCCACTACTTAATCCAATGAACTTCAAGGTTGGGCATTCTTCAAAGCAGTGACTTACTCCATCACAAGACCCTCTCGAAATGAGGTCAGAATGTATCATCATGCTCAACAGCAGTTTGAGGGTCACACTATATTGAAAACAAGACAAAAAAAAAAGAAAAACTTCTGTCCAGCACAAGTGACGTGTCCCCTGCAGATGGAGATAGATGAAATTCATTATTTTTGAAAATTAAGGTATGGGAAGCACAAATAAAACTGTAACTCAGAAATAAAATCTTCAAGTTTGCTGACGTAACCAGTTTGAATCCAGGAAAAGTAGCCCCTCCAACTTAAAACTACATGGTCACAATAACAGGGCCACTAACTAGGGCCATAACAAAAGTACTCTGACAGAAGTCATTACAAATCTCGTAACAGGTATCAGTCATGGCATAAGAACTGCAACTCGCCACTAAACAGACTTTGACAATGGAATACCTCAGACCCAAGTTAAATAGCTCAGAAAGATATTGCAAGACTATAGCAACAGGATTGAAATACAGATTCTCTTCCACTTATCCCTGTAAGTCATTCTGATTGAAAAATGCAATAAGGAAGAAACAATGGAGACTATTCTGTCCAAAAGCTCTCCCGACCAAACATCAGTCAGACTGAAGCAGCCATACCATCAGTTAAAGATCAATGAGATCTGGGTAACTGCCCAAGATGGAAGAGTTGCCCTAAATGGAGAAGTCAAAAGAAAGTGAATGGGAAACTAGAATGAAAAGGTCAGGAAAAAACTGCTGAAATAAGGAAAATTAAATACCTGTCTGATCCAGTATAAAGCTACCAGAAGAACTATGTGAACACAATGATCCCACATCTAAAGAATCTTTACCATTATGCAAGGACTCAAGGGCCACTCAGGAGTTATAAGAAAGTACAGTTTTGTACCTACCATAAATGTAGATGTTCGAGTGCTAATACAGCTGCAGTCATAACAGATGGGTTCTCCTGCCGCCCTCGGTCGGCCGAATTCCAAAGTCTAGGCCAAGGCGGTTGTCGTCGCTTCTTCCCTGACGTCAGTGCGACAGGGGTATAAAAGAACCAGCCGACACCATTTTCTTCAGTCTTTCTTGGCCCAGATGTCAGGTGCTCCCAGAAGGAAGGCAATACATAAAATAATGTAATAATGCAATGCAATATAATCAAAAAACAGTAGTTGCAAGCAAATATACTATAAAAGAATTCTAGAGGGGAAGGTGGGAGAAACCTGGACTGCAGATGTATTAGCACTCGAACATCTACATTTATGGTAGGTACAAAACTGTACTATGTTCATCGTGCATACAGCTGCAGTCATAACAGATGGGTAGAATCCCAAAGCTAAGAAAGGGATGGTAGGCACTAGGTGGAGCTAGGAGGAGCCAAAATGCCCTGCAAGACTGCAGTGGCAAAGCCTGCTCTAGACTTGGAGTATAATGGAAGGTTGTAGTGCTTAGAGAAGGTATGCACAGAACTCCAAGTGGCTGCTTCTAAAATATCCTTGGTAGGAACTCCTCTGAGGAGGGCTGCAGAGGTGGCTGTGGCCCTGGTGGAATGAGTTTTAATGCCTGTAGGTACAGTTTTGCCATGAAAGGAATAGCAAAAGCGTATGCAGTGGGCTAACCATTTTGAGATTGTCTGTTTGGATATTGACTTTCCTTGAGCTCCTACCGCATAGGCCACAAAAAGCTGTTCTGATTTTCTGAAAGGCTTTGTTCTGTCCAAATAATAACGCAGTTGTCTGTGGATGTCCAAAGAATGCAGTAATCTCTCCCCTTTGTTTTGAGGATTAGGATAAAAAGTAGGTAAATATATGGCCTGATTTAAAGCTACCCTGGATACCACTTTAGGCATAAAGGACGGGTTGGTACGTAATGAAATTCTGTCCTGATGGAAGATGATGAAAGGCTGGACAGCCATAAGAGCCTGTAGTTCTGAAACTCTACGAGCTGAAGTGATAGCTAGAAGGAAAGCTGTTTTCCAGGACAAATATTGTAAATCTGATGAGGCAGCTGGTTCAAAAGGGGGCAAAGTCAGTTTTTCCAGAATGAAATTAAGATCCCAAGCAGGTATTGGTTGTTTTCTTGGAGGTCTTAAATTTTTAGCCCCTCTGAGGAACTGTCTTAATAGGGGGTGAGAGAATAAAGGTGGATCAGTGTTGTATTCTGCAGAAATGGCTGAGGCATGGATTTTGATGGAAGAGAACGAAAGTCCACTGCTTAGCAGTTCGGCCAAATATTGTAGTATTTGAGGTAAGTATAGAAAACTGCAAGGAACCACCATGATAGGTATAAATAATTTATTTTAACAAGAGAAACAGCGCCACTTCCACCACCATGCATGCGTTTTCATCAGTATTTGAGGTAAATTCAGTTTTCCAGGGCACTGGCCCTTTTTCTCATTCCAAACACAAAAATGTTTCCATTTTGCAGAGTAAGCTTTTCTAGTTGATAGCCTTCTGGCCTCCAAAATGACATCCTGCACCTCCTTGGAGAGCAGGGCCTGCTGTGATGCTAAGGAATCTTCCATGTGGCTAGATTGAGTGTCTTCAGCTGACTGTGAAGAGTTTTGAAGCTGTGCTGAGTCAGAAGAAGAGGCATTAGAGGCAGGGTCCATGGTGGGGAATGCGCCAGGCTCCTTAGTAGTGGGTACCAGTGTTGCCTTGGCCAGTCCGGAGCAATGAGGATCATCTTTGGTCTGTCTGCTCTGGTCTTCAATAGGACTTTGGGCAGCAGAGGAAGAGGTGGGAAGGCATAAACTGTCATTTATGTCCAACTGAAAGAGAGAGCGTCCACTCTCCAGGCCTTTGGATGGAAGATCCTTGAGCAGAATTTTGTCAATTGATGATTTTGTGGGAGGCAAAGAGATCTATGTCTGGCCTTCCCCATTCTTGGATTATTTCTGTAAAACTTTTGGATGCAACTTCCATTCGTTGGATCTGTCATATTCCTGCTTAGGTTGTCTGCCAGCGTGTTTTCCTTGCCTGGCAAGTACTGTGCTTGTAGCTCCATTTGTAAGTCCATGGCCATGTTCCAAAGTGACATGGCCAGTCTGCATAGGGGATAAGAATGTGTTCCTCCCTGCTTGTTTATGTACCACATAACTGTGGTGTTGTCTGTTCTTATCAATAGCTGACCTGGTTGTAGAAGGTTCTTGAAGGCTGTAATAGCATTTATCACTGCTAGCATTTCTTTTTGATTGATGTGATGTGAAGGTGCTTTTCTTTTTGGGTCCATTTGCCCTGAATGCACCGGTCTGTCATGTGCGCCCCCCAGGCGTAGTCCGAGGCGTCTGTTGTGATGACTTGATTTGCTTGAGGCTTGCTGAATGGAAGACCTGTGTTTGTTTGGCATGCTTGAGCCCACCACAGAAATTCCTTTTGCAGACATGGAATTAGTAGTATCATTGTTTCCAAACTGTGGCTGTGTTGAGACCATATGTTTTTTAGGTACCATTGTAGTTTTCTCATATGCAGCTTTGCACATGGGATTAGTAAGATGCAAGATGCCATGAATCCCAGAGCCTGCAGGATTTTCCTTGCAGTCAGCCTGGTGCAATTTGCCAGTGTTCTGAAATACTGAATTAGTTGCCCCTGCTTCTCTGGCATGAGGTAGGCCATCTGGGTGTTTGTGTCCAAAATGGCACCCAGGAAAATTATCTTCCGAGAGGGTATTAGTCTTGATTTCTCTTTGTTGACTGTGTATCCTAGAGAGTTTAATAACATTATTACATAAGCCAGATGTTTCAGAAGAATGTGCTTGCTGTCCGCTTGGATCAGGCAGTCGTCCAAATAAGGGTATATTTTTATCCCTTGAAGTCTGCAGTAGGCAATTACTGATGCCAGGCATTTCGTGAATACTCTGGGCGCAGTAGATAAACCAAAGGGCAATGCAGAGAATTGATAATGTATTGAACCTGCAAGAAATCTGAGGTATCTTCTGCAATTTTGTCTGATTGGGACATGCAGGTATGCCTCCTTGAGGTCCAATGTTACCAGCCAAGACTCCTTGCCTAGCATGGGAAGAAGTTGCTGTAGAGTGAGCATCTTGAATTTTGGTACGAGCAGGAATGTGTTTAGGATGGATAGATCCAAAATAGGTCTCCAATCTTTGCCCTTCCTTGGCACCAGAAATAGCCTGGAATAAAAACCTTGACCTTGTTCGTGTGTAGGTACCTCTTGAATAGCTTTCATGTTTATAAGATCTGAAATTTGCTTTTGTGCCTCTGCCCTTTGATTGTGTGGCAGGTTTGGCATGCCTTTCATTTTTGGAAGGGTATGAAAATGGAATTTGTAGCCTCTGTTTATAATGTTCAGGTTCCATTTGTCCTTTGTGACAATATGCCAATTTTTTGAGAATAGTGCCAGCTTTCCTCCTAAGGGTGCTGCCATTTGAGACCTGGTTGGCATGCAAAGGGGAAAGTCATTGGTTTTGCTTTCTGAAAGATTGCGAGTTGTCCTCATCACCTCTTTGTGTAGGAGCTTGCCATTGTCTGCCTCTGTACGAGCCTTGTGTTTGTCCTCTGCCCCTCGGGGGCCTGTATCTGCCTCTTTGGGGTCTGTCTGTGGCAGGAAAGGACCAGTTTTTGGAAGGCCAATTTCTACTAAAATGTGGGGGTTGAACCTGCAGAAATTCTTTCACAGTTTGCATTGATTTAGCCTTTTCCTCCATTTTCCGTAATACTTCCTCAGCATTTGCCCCAAATAGTACATCCTTTTGAAGAGGGGCGTCTAGTAATTTAGCTTTGACATGATCAGGCAAGGCTTGTTCCTTGAGCCAAGCATGCCCATGACTGAGCCTGTAACAGCAGCTCTACATGAGGCCTCTAGAGCATCAAACCACATTTAAGGTATGTTTACCCACTTGTTCTGCACTATGCATCAAATCCTGCAACTCCTTCATGTCTGGTTGTTCAGGTTGTGACATTTACTTTTCAATTGAGATAACAGAAACTGTTGGTATTTTAGCATATGAAACTGACAGTTTAAGGCCCTCATGGATAAGGTAGCGAGGTATATACCTTTTTCCCCACCTTTCTAAGGATCTGGAATCTCTCGAAGGCAATGGGTTTTGGCAATGGAGGCCTTAACTTCCTTGGGGCCCCTGTGAGATGGTTTCTAGGTCAGCAGCATGGCTTTTGTATAGAAATTGGTGTGAGTCAGGAACTCTGTAGTACCTGTCAGGCTTAACTGGAGCTGGAGGGAGAGAGTCCGGTTAAGGCAGGCCTCCGGTAAACATCATCTAGGATGTCCAGGACATGAGGTATAGCCAGAGGCCTGTGCTGGGGTAACAAAATAAATTCCCTGAGCCTTTTCTTGGAATCTTAATAATCCTGGCCTTCCCAGTGGAAGTGTTCCCTTAAGGTATGCAGAGTTTCACCAAATGAGTAATCCTCAGGGGGGGATACAGAATGAATAGATTCCTCTGCATCAGAGTCTTCAAAAGGAGAGTAAGACTGTTCCTGATAATCAGAGTGCTCTGAAATAATGGAGCCCTGATCAGAGGAGGGGGGAATCTTCCTCCACTCTGGGTCTTTTGTCCGGAGGTGGCTGAGAACCTCTGATTAGAGTAATTAAATCCTCAGCCATTTTAAGCATCTGTTTCTTAGGCATGGGGCCTGGAGATGGGCCCTGTGTAGCTGGTCTCTTAGGGTGCATGGTAGCTTTAGACTTGGTGAAAGCCTTGATGGAGAAAGAAGAGGAAGGTCTGAAGACACCTTGAGTGGAGGTGGACCTGTCCACATTCTGTGTTTCAATGCCAAGCGTGGCCGTATCTCTAGTCAGGGTGTGGGCCAAGGAGCCTGCGACCTCAGGTACAGGAGACACCGCCAAAGATGTGTCGTCGATAATCAGGGGCGTGAGGCGCCGCTGAGAACCGGACCACCTGTAGTCGGCTTTGGCGTGGTGTCGGTAGAGGCCAAGGACCTCGAGTGTCGGTCCTTGTCTTTGCTTTTTAGACAAAACCGGAGTCGGAGTATCCGACGACATAGTACAGTTAAATGCTTTCCCAAAATAATGGTGGGCAAACTCCGCCCGACGCTTAATAGTGCGTTTGTGGAATGTAGCACAAAAGCGACAGACCGAGATGTCGTGGTCTGGGCCTAAACAAGGTATACAGAGGGAATGGAAATCCTTATGCGGTATTTGCTTCCCACAAGAAATACAATTATTAACTTTGTCTGACATCGGTCTGAGGCAAGAAAAAAGTTTCCCCAACGGGGTACTTAGCTTTTAAGAAGACTTCGGTTCCAAATTTTTTGTAATCTCAGGAGCTGGCCGACCGGCACTTGCGAACTGCTTCTGCTTCGGGCACCGCGCGGCAAAAAAGACTGAAGAAAATGGCGTCGGCTCGTTCTTTTATACCCCTGTCGCACTGACGTCAGGGAAGAAGTGACGACAACCAACGCCGGGCCTAGACTTTGGAATTCGGCCGACCGAGGACCCGCCTGACGGCAGGAGAACCCATCTGTTATGACTGCAGCTGTATGCACGATGAAAATCATACTGGCTGAATTAGTAGCCCGGACAACTGGCTTCCTCTGGAATAGTGACAAAAAAAGAGAAAACAAATTGCTCTTAAAGGTACACTGAAAGTCTCATGGCTTCCCTGCACAAGTGATATATCTCTATCTCTCTCTTCTCGATGTACCATATTACTGCCTTGTTGTCTAAAGGAAAAGAAATGTGACCTTGCAGGGATATCCCTGCATGATTTGTACAGAAAAAGTGCTGTATTCAGCTTCAGAACAATGACATTCAAAAGGACAGCTGCAAACTGAGAAGCAAGTTGATTAGAACTCTCCAAGTATGAGAGCTGAGAAACTGTTAAAAACAGCCATCAATAGTTATCAATTTGGATAAACTTCAGTGACTGGATAGTACTCACACTGACACTGCCTGTATGCCAGCAAAGAAGAAATTTGGGGAAAAAAAAACAGAAACTGAGAAGAAAATGCTCTGGCTTGGAAGAACCTTGCCGATGTTCAACAAAATGCAGTTCAAGATTCAGTTTATTTACTGGAGACCGTTTTTAAATGGGAAATATAAATCAAATGCATTCAGAGGAGTTTAAAATAAGATATGCACATTAGAATATATAAAGTCAAATGACAAAGAGTTGGAAAAATAGAAGACATTTTTAAGTAGCTATCATACCACTCAACTGTCCAGATTTGGGTTTGGGTCCAGTGATAATTTCCGTGATAATTCTTTCCATGGCTTTGCAAATAAAATTAGTGATATTTGTGGGTCTGTAGTTTCCAGGGTCTGTAGATGGTCTACCTTTGTGCAGAGGGATGACTGTTGCTGGTCTCCGTTCGTGAGGCACAAAACCAGTTTGGAGACTACAGTTAAATAGCAATTCCAGACGGTCTGATAAGTCATGTTTCATGCTATTTAGATGGCATCCTGGGATATTGTCTGGGCCCAATGATGCAGTGTTCTTGGCCTTAGAGAGAGCATTAAGGACTTGTTCCCTAGTGATAGCAGAGGGAGTTATAGTTGATGATATTTCCTGAGGGAAGATTGAGCAGGAGAGAGGGGTAAAGATGGAGCTAATTTGTATGGTGAGGAGTTTAACAGTAAAGAAGAGATATGGTAAGGAAGGGTATTAAGAAAAAGGTATGGATTCCAATTGTGTCTGGATGTAGAGAGGTTGAGGGTAGAGGGCTATAAACAGTACAGAGAGATAAGGGGAAGGCTGAGAGAGATTCTAGAGGAAGAGACAAGAGATGAACACAATTCTGATTGTAGTATATTAGAGATTATTGCAGGGATGAAAAGAGAGGGAGTTTTGCTCGGGAAAGATTAGCAATACCATTGGGGAGGGATGCGAGTAGGAGAGGATATAGTGCAAAGTAATATTGGAGGGTGAGTGTGGTAGTAGAAAATGATGAAAATGTTTGTCAGTATGGAAGAGGAGAATAGAAACGGGGGTTTATTTGATAGCAGTAAAATTTGTTTGGGAAGATGTATGGAGTGGGTATCACAAATGATAGGTGTATGTGGGAAGTATAATGGTGAGGTGGGTGGAGGAGCGAAGTTGAGGATTGAGAGCTTCCCACCCTCAGGCTAGTTATTACAGAGAGCATTCAGTTTGTAGCTGGTACAGAGCAACTGACAAGGTGGTATATAGTAGAGCAGGCTTTTTTTCATGTACTGAATGCAGGCACCAAGAAGCTAGGAAGACAGAGTAACTGGCATATACAGTGTAATCTCTTGGTCAAGAGAAGGGACAGTGCCCAACCTAGTAAGTGGTCCTTAGAGTGCAAGGACTACCCTTTTGGTGGGGGGAATTTCCCAGCCACTTTCCAACACAGAGCAGACAAGTATTTGATTAAAGTTAGTACACAGCAACTTCCTTACATTGCACAATGGCAATATTCTCAGCAAAAAACTTCACAGAGGTGCACCTTGTGGCAGAGGATCTGTTTCAAGGGCAGGCAGTGATATAAATGACCACAGGTTGTTGCACAGTGACCATATTCTCACCTAGTGGCACAGCTCTGCTATTTCAAAGTCAGGCAAGTGACCACAGGCCCTACCCTGGGAAGGAAGATTACAAATGAGTGCATGTAGATTACGTGGCTACTACTAGATGGATGTAGTCTTTTTATGTGGATGTGAGGATGTAATGAACCTGTTGGCTGATAAATTTAGCTCCAACGTTACCCCTGTCTCCCCTCTGTCTGTCCCTCAAGATATACCTGAAGCTGGCTCACCTTCAGCGATCGCACAAGACCAAGTCCTAAAAGTGATATCAGAAGCTAAAAATACTGCATCAGTGGGTCCCAACAATATTCCTGGATGCATCTTTAAATAGCATGAAGCATAATTTTAGCCACACTCCTAACACTGTTCAATCTCGGCCTCCATACAAGTTTCATACCAAGTGAATGGAGAACAGCTGCAGTCCATCCCCTCCATAAAGGAGGACCTTCTACAAACCCAGTCAATTACGTACCCATAAATCTGATCAGCCTCTTATGCAAAGCCATTGAAAGACTTAATCATTGAATTTATCAGCCAGGACATAAGAAACCTCCAAACGCTAGATTCATCTCTATTTGGATTCATCAAGGGCAGTTCATGCTCATTCAGCCTGATGGGTATTTCATCCTGGAACAAGGAGGTCATAACATCCCTGTACTCTACCATTATCTGACCCATTATTGAGTACAATGCCCCCTTCAGCATGTACCTTGCCAAGCACATGCACCAGTTGGAGAGACCACAGAGATTCCTGACCAGGAAAATCCAGGGTCTCAAATACCTATCCTATACAGATAGGCTAAAAACCCAGTCCCTCTACAGTCTCATACAAACTGCTCAAAGGTGACCTGTGTCTGGCACAGAAGGCCATTTCAGATCCAGCCTTGATGGAGTTGCTGCATATCCGTAAGACAAACTCTACTTGTACAACCTGCACATAAGGCCTTAACCTGGTCTGTGACATTAACAGAATGTGTTGGCAGGATAAATTTGAGTCCCAGAGACTCCCCAGTCTGTAGAATGGACTCCCTCTCCACGTCAAGCAGAGTACCTCTCTAGCCCTCTTTAACAGGAACCTGGACAGCTGGACGGGAAACAGAAAATATACCCCTGGGATCCTACCTGTGTCCCTGCTGCACAGGGGAAACAGGTGCTGACTTTGAGGGAACATGGGCAAACTTCTTGGCTAGGCTTATAAGGGCCTCTGGGCCAATAGCCTAATGTCATCCTATGAACCTACATTTGAGTTTCAGACTTCAACTCCTTCAGAAAATGTATGTTAATACAATCCCTGTTATTCTAGAAACATTCTAGGCTTATATTAGCAATATTTAAAATCTGTCCCTATTTTTGTGCCTTTGTCCCCCATTTTGGCAGGCTTTGTCCAATTTTCTTGCACCAAGAGGTTGAGAGATATGGTAGCTATTCATATGAGCTGATAAAATCACAGACATCAAAAGCTGAAAAGAAGGACAGACTGGCTGAATATGAGGCTTCACAGGAACAGTACTTAAAACAAAAGTCTTGGAAGATACAACACAGAGAAAACACAATATTGTTTGATATACCAAAGAAGCTGGAAGGAATAGACTGCATTAACTTTATGAAAGTATCAATGAGCAAGTGGACTACTGTTCCACAACAGGATTTTTAAACCAGAGAGAACATCATGTGTATCCTCCAAATCTAGCTATAAGAAAGCAGCAGAGACGTACATTAGCAAAGATACAATCATATTTGCAGAAAGAGCTGTCCCTGGGGGAAAAAAAGTGGCAAAAAAGTATAAAAGTTGGGGACACCAGTGTGTTTGTGGAAAGTTATCATTCACTGTACAACAGGCAAAAAAGAAGCAAGCTTACCCCAGCAATCTGGGATGTCAACATATAGGTGTGAGATTCAAACTGTCATATACATATGTCATTACAATTACAGCTGATCCTCCAGAAAAAAAATAGATGCAGAACAGGCTACGAAGGAAATAAAAAGTTTACACAACAAAGTGAGCCAGCAAGATGAAGGGGACTCTGTGCTTTTCAATAATCTGACGACAACAAAGCCCAAACAGACAGATTCTGCAGTGAAACCTTTTCCACTGTCCCAAATGAAAATGCAGGAGTGACAGAAAAAAAGCAGCAGCTGATGACCAGAAATAGTCAGAAGTACCTTCAAGTGTTGGGACATCAAGATGGCCAGCAACAACGTGAAACTAGTGAATAGATGAGAGAACTGTAAAGCATCAATCATTTTACATGTAGTGAGTGGGGGGGGGTCCCAGATTATTTTTCTTGCCATGGCATAATAGGGTCACATTAGCTAGCTGGTGGGGCACACAGGACATGTGAAAACCAAAAAAAAAAAAAAAAACATCAATGTGTAGAATTTAACTTGCCTATAATCCACTCTAAAAAATCCCCAAGGGAAAAAAAAACAGTGAATGCCATAATCTTACAACTCATTGTAATGTTCGCAACACAGAAAATCTACTAATTTGTCATGCTTAAGGATTATGGTCTGGAATGAAGTGTTGGTACCTTACAGTTTAACAAGTTACAGGTGCAGCTACCAATACAACAGAGGGGGGAAACATCATGCACAAAGATATCTGTACCTCAGTAGTAACAGAAAAATATCATTAATCCTACTTCAAGAACAGAAATTCAGTCTTATTTTGTTCTGTGCTGCACTGTATGGATACACATGACAAGATGGAAATTATAAAAAAATAAACACTCACAGCACATTTTGCCAGCATTCAGGATAAAACGCACATCTTACTACTGCAGACACTGGTGAATAGCAAAAGCAGTTGAGAACTAGAAGAAAGAGTGGTCAGTTAGCAGCTTCCTAGCTTGCAATGACAGTTTTAACACCTCAGGAAGAAATGTGGGAAAGCATCTGCCAACACTTGTTCTGAAAAACCGGAAACCTTAAAAACGAGCAGTACAGCTTGTTTTTTTTGTTGGACATTTACAGCTACTATTAAGATGTAAGAGCTGCACTGAGAAAAGAACACAAGAGTAATTAAGGCAACAAAGTGAAAATTAAAATAGGATCCATAAGCTGTGCAAGACGACAATGATCACACTGCTGCCATTCTACCTACATGGAAGTTGAGGAAATCTTTTTTTTTTTTTTTTTTTTTTTACATCCAGTATGACTCATATAAAGTCGCTGAATTAGATTCAGGGAAATGGCCTCTGAGATCACTTTACTACAGAAGGTCCACTGAAATGCAATAACCACCTAATGATTCTAATGCATTAAAAAAATCTGAGTACAAAGGTATAACAAAATAATTGAAATACAGTGCACATGAGGTTAGTTTTCCAGTCCTCTGCAAGGAAAACAGCACTCGAGTACCAAGCAAATGTAGCAACATGACCGTCCTAGTACTCTTATTTCTGGTTGTTTTGGGGTAGCATCATACCTCTCAACTTATTTGGTTAAGAAATCTAGACCTATAGACATATAGGTTTCCGTTTACCTGATTTTTAAGGAATATTTTTGAGCTACACAGATAAGGTTCATGCACATAACACTAGCAGAAGGTTACAATGCAAAGTGTAAAGGGATGATGATGAAGCAAGTGGGAAGTTCAAGAAACAGAGGGGGGACTTTGATGCAGACTCTTGAGAATAATAATCATACATATTATATTCATTAAAGTAGCAAAAAGTATTATAAGAAAACCAAAGATCACGGAATTATATTAAGTGTAGGTTGTAAACTGCAATGTACAGAAGACACAAGGCTAGAAATGAGCATGCAAATTTGACAAAGAAGAGAAATGAAAGTGGTTATTCAGCAAAATATCAGAAACAAAGAAAAAGGGGAATAATACCGACTGCAAGCATACCCAGGTCATGAGGCCAACAACAGCTGCCCTGCACAAAGTCTGTAAAGCCTCTGGCAACTTAAAATCAGTGCTATGAACTTACATAACAGCAAATCTGAATGAACCTTAAGTAAGCTCTACTCTTAGAATTATCAGTCTACTCGCTATATTATAAGCCTAGCACTTGTTCTCATAACCTCTCTTCTAAGTAAGCACTCTCAAACCAAAGTAAGCACTACATCCACCTACCACCCCTGTGAATACCCACTTCCCTTAAAGGCACAGCACTCCCTTATACTAATCTAGCATGTCGAGTGGTGGATCACTGGCATCCTCTCCGGTTCAGCTGATTAATCTGGGAATCTTGAGACAGTGCTACAATTGTCTCATGTACACAGACAACCCTCTCCTCCTCCCAACAAACACAAATACATGTGAGAGATGCAACTATATAGCCAAACTGGAGGCTGAACTCTCTCAACTCAGGACTGGCAAGACCAGACAGGAGGAGAAGGTAACCACACACACAGCAAACCCAGTCCCACATAGACCTACCACAATTGCAAACCAAACACATAATAACACAAAGACATACTTGGAGGCTCTAATAAAAAACTTACCAAAACAACAGAGGCTCCCAAAGCAGACACCCAAAAATCCACCACCTCAAAACATAACACATGAAACACATACATCAATAAAGCAGTGCGTCAAACAATCACAGCCCTTAAGACCAAACACCATGCCTGATACACTAGTAATTGGTGATTCACTGACTCTATAGTTAGACACACTGACGTTCCGCTTACCAGGCTAAACAAGGAGAGGGTAATGGTGAGCTGCCTGTCGGGAGCTAGGATCCGCCACATAACACATGCACTCAGGTCACTCCAAAGCAAGTACAAATATGACTCCGTCATTGTCCATGCCGGCGTTAATGACCTGAGATGTACCTCCCTGGACTACATGAAGAGAGACATAGAGGAGCTCTCTGATTATGTAGCCCAGGCTGGTATAACCCTGACCCTGAGCAGCATCTTGCCCTCACCAACAATGATGCCACAATACAAGGACAAGATGATCAGCTTTAATAATTGGCTCAATTACTGGTGTCATTCTAGGGGGATCCAATGTCAGTCTGCTTGGGATGACATGCTGGACAAGCTGCTTCGCAAGGGACGGCTTGCACCTGTCACCACTGGGCTTCCGGATATTGGCTAAGGCTCTTGCCACCCCCATAGTGCCTTTTTTAGGCAAGGCTCAAAAGACAAACCCACCTCCTTAGAAAACAAAAATGGAAAAAAACTAAGGATAATGCTGCTCAACGCCAGAAGTCTAAATCTCAAGATGCAGGCACTCGAAGCACTCCTCAGTATGGAGAGCATCGATGTCTGTGCAGTAACTGAAACCTGGTTCAAGGCTCCTGAGAGCACCCCAGCTCTACCAGGCTATACCTCGTATCATGCATTTCGGCCCCAGAACTCGGGCAGAACCACAAAGGGAAGGGGAGTGTCCATATTCATCAAGGACACCCACACCTCCAGGTTAGTGGCAACACATGAAGCATCGGAGACCATCCAGGTGCTACTAACCATAGGCAAAACTGCTATACAACTGGTAGCATGTTACAGACCACCCTCCCAATCTCAGGAACCCCATTCAGCCTTCCTGAAGACATTGGAGGATATGAATGTCTTACCAAATACCATCATATTGGGAGACTTCAACTACCCTAACATAGACTGGGTGCATTATTCTAGCCCTAACACCCTAGCCCAAAGGTTCCTGGAATTCATTAACTCGAATGCAATGGAACAGCTAGTCAACTCTCCCACAACGGGAGAAAATATACTAGACCTGATCATCACAAACATGGGGACAAAATGCTCCACACCGGAAGTATACCCCTCACTAGTGAGATCTGACCACAAACTAATCACCCTGGATATTCATATCCCACCTCCACCCCCAGCACAAAAGACTACAGTGAGAAACTTCTCAAAGGCCGACTTTACACTTCTCAAGACTGAGATGGTATCCTTTAAGCCCCCTGGGCCAGAGGAAATCACATCCCACAATGCTGAATCCTTCACAAATGCTTTCTACGGACATCTCCAAGAATGCATGGATCATGCAATCCCAAATAAAACCAAGACCCTCTCCACCAAGGGCAGGCGTCCTGTCTGGTGGACCCCAGCCATAAACAAACTGTATAACAAAAGAAGGAAGCTACTGCAAGACAGAGCAAAATCCCATAAAGGGAAGGCATCTCTGACCAGCACTAGCAAAAAATCACATTCACTCATAAAAACATCCAAGGCCAACTTTGAGAGAAAAATCGCTAAAGACACTAAAGATAACCATAAGGCCTTCTTCAGCTATGTTAGAAACCTGGGCGGAAACCCTCAGATATGCTCAGAGTTAGTTCATAACGACAAAAAATACACTGAACCCACAGATATTGCCAACATACTGGCAGACAGGTTCAGTGCAAACTTCTCCCCTCCCTCACCCCCAAAAGAAGAAATAGTTATCCCAGCTGAATGTAACCTCCCTGTAATCTCAGATGTCCAGGTGAGAGGCGCTCTCAGCAAAGCTAAAAACACAGCATCTATGGGACCTGACGGTATCCCGGGTTGCGTGCTACGTAATCTCCAAGAGGAGCTAAACCCGCACATAAAAATGCTGTTTAACCTTAGCCTTACTACAGGATAGGTACCTGAACACTGGCGTACAGCAACAGTGGTCCCACTCCACAAAGGAGGCTCCTCTACAGACCCTGGAAACTACCGCCCCATAAGCTTAACCAGCCTGGTCTGCAAAGCTATGGAAAGAATCGTTATGGAACTCAAACAGAGACATTGGGGACCTACAGACACTTGATCCTACCCAGTTCGGCTTTGTAAAGGGCAGATCCTGCCTTTTGAACCTGGTTGACTTTTTTGAAACAGTCACTAGAGCCATTGATGAGGGCAAAGCTGTCCATACAGCCTACCTGGACTTGGCTAAAGCCTTCGACACAATACCCCACTCAGGCATCATAGACAAGCTCAACAGCTTAAATGTAAACCCATATGTCACAAGATGGGTTGCAAACTGGCTAAAGGACAGAACCCATAAAGTCAAAATCGCTGGAGCTATGTCAGACTCAAAGCCAGTCACAAGTGGTGTCCCACAGGGCTCTGTCCTGGGACCCCTATTGTTCGGCATTTATTTCTCAGATGTGAAAGCAAACATGGGAGGGTTGTGGCTGACAAAGTTTGCAGATGACTGCAAACTAGGCACCATAGTCGATACACCAGCTGACACATGCATCCTACAGAAAGGCCTTACTGAGACGGGCAACTGGTGCTGAAGTCATGGCCTTAAACTAAATGCCAAAAAATGTATAGTCATCCCCTTTGGGAAAAACAAAGTACCCACAAATTATGACATAGGCAGTAACCCATTGAGTACGGAAAAAGTAATCAGAGACCTGGGGACCCAAGTTGACAGTGACCTCTCATTCAACACCCACGTTGCCAAAGTGGTTAGAAAGACCTTCTACCTTGCCCACCTTATCATGAAGGGATTCACATCCAGATCAAAGGAGGTCATTGTACCCCTATACTCCTCCCTTATCAGGCCCATGATTGAGTACAATGCCCCATTTGGTATGTACCTCACCCGGCACCTGCAGCAGCTGGAGAGACCCCAAAAGTACCTCACCAAGAGGATCAAGGGTCTCCAACATATGTCATATGCTGCCAGACTAAAGAAACTCCAGCTCTATTCAGTAGCATACCGCCTACTCAGAGGTGATCTATGCCTGATGTACAAGGCCACGTCCAATCAGGAATTGATGGACATGCTCCATCTCAAAAAATCCAAATCCATCAGAACCACGAGAGCTAAAGATCTCAACCTCAGCACAAATATGAATAGGACATGCTGGAGGGACAGATTCATAACCCAGAGGCTTCCCACACTCTGGAACAGGATCCCAGTTCATGTTAGGCAGAGCCCCTCACTGACTCTCTTCAAGAGAAATCTTGACGAGTGGATGGGAGATCGTAGGTTTACCCCGGGGGTCATCTCTGTGTCACTACTAGACAGAGGCACAGTAAACTAAATCTATACTTTTGTACCATTACATGGGGTGGCGAAAGCCACATACACTATGGCTAGGCTTATAAATGCCCTAGGGCAGCTAGCCTAGTACTAAACTATGAAACTATGAAACAGGTCCATCCTCATTTAACAGCAGGACTAACGCCAACTTGTATGAGGAGGTCCATCCTCACTAACAGCTGGACAGAATCCCAAACTCATTTTTCTCTGCAGTCTCCCATATGGCAGCATACTTCTAAGTTACTGTGGTACCAAAGGAAAACCACGATTTGTCAGCTTAAAGAATTTTGCATTCAGTGAAGAGCAAGTAGCTGCTGTGACAATGTCACACAACCATACATTGTGAAAAAAGGCTTGTAGAGATATTCCGTACTTAAAATCAATCGGCGCTAAGTTCAGTGAACAAAGTCTTACTGTACTTTTGAAAGTAAAGGTTAATGTAGTCTGTCAGCCACTTAGATAAAGTTAACTTTAGATACTTTACAACCAAGTTTTATTTGTCTTTGAAAAAAAATGTGTGTGGCCACCACACACATTAGAAGTGAAATTTCTGTAATGAAGTGCAAAAATGAACACACACTTTTCCAAATAAGTACATTTTTTCACTTCATTACAGAAATTTCACTTCTAATGCATGTGGTGACCACACACACACATTTTTTTTCAGAAGGTATAGATTTTTGCCTCATATTTTTAGTCTGCCCCTCATAAAATACATGTTTTTCTGGCAAATCACTGAGGACTGAAGTCACTAAATAGTGACATACATTTGCGTTTCAGACTTCATATCTTTCAGAAAACTATACACACTAACACAAATTCTGTTACTCTAGCAATTTTCTAAGTTTATAAAAGCAATTTTAAAATCTGTACCTATTTTTGGGGCTTTGCCCCCCACCCCCCATTATTTTAGGCTTTGACAAAATACCATAAATCTCAACTTCTTAGTGCATGAAATCTGGACAAAGTTCAACCAAAAGATTAGACATATGTCAGAAGCAGACTGTTTGGACCATATGGTGGAGACCATCTATTATATTATGTTTATTTTGCCAAAATGTCAACTCCACTGACAGAAACATTTCATTTCTGTCACTCAACTTATAGTTTCTTCAGTTATTAAGGGGACTTTCCAGTAGTAAAGCATTGCTCCCTGTTAAGGCTTTTAAGCAAAGCAAAACTGTAGTACTAAAATAAGAAAGACTACCACTGCAGTTCCTCCACCTTTGAAACTCGTGACAACCCTCCCTTAATTTAAGGAAACGTGCTTTACTATTTTTATTGTGAGCTAAACAGACTGGACCCAGATGCATCTTATTAGCGTGTGTTTGCGTGTGTGTCTGCCAGGGATCGCTCGCTTGCTCCCACTCTTCACTGTGTGTGTGTGTGTGTGTGTGTGTGTGTGTGTGTGTGTGTGTGTGTGTGTGTGTGTGTGTCTGCCAAGGATGGAAGCTCACTCTCACTCTTCACTCTCACTGTGTGGGTGTGTGTTTGTGTGTGCACACGCGCACTGTTAACTGCTGCTGCCAGGGATCGCTCGCTCTCACTCTTCACTCTCACTGTGTCTGTGGGTGTGTGGGTGTGGGTGAGATTGCTCGCTCTCACTCTTCACTGTGTGTGTGTGTTTGCATGTGTGTCTGCCAGGGATCGCTCGCTTGCTCCCACTCTTCAATATCTGTGTGTGTGTGTCTGCCAGGGATGGAAGCTCTCTCTCACTGTGTGGGTGTGTGTTTGTGTGTGTGCACACGTGCACTGTTAACTGCTGCTGCCAGGGATCGCTCGCTCTCACTCTTCACTCTCACTGTGTCTGTGGGTGTGTGTGTGGGTGTGGGTGAGATTGCTCGCTCTCACTCTTCACTGTGTGTGGTGTGTGTGTGTGTGTGTGTGTGTGTGTGTGTGTGTGTGTGTGTGTGTGTGTGTGTGTGTGAGAGAGAGAGACAGAGATCACTCGCTCTCACTTTTTTCGTGTGTGTGTGTGTGTGCGCGTGAAAAGCTGAAGTGAAGTACAGAAGTCAAACTCTGCCCTTAGTGGGCAGAGTTTGACTTGCATACTTCCATTTCACTTCCCTGTTTCATTCTGAGCTCACTCAGCGTCCCATAAGAAGTTTCACTTCAATAATATGAACAACTATGAAACCTTTCTAAATGATATGGCTCTACCTACATAAAACCTAAGCTGTCAGTGTAAATCTATACAATGAAATAAATACTCTCCCTGTATTATAACAGTTGGGAAAGAAGGTTGTCAAATGTACTGCGTAATTGAGGTTAGATTCAGTAATGACTGGTACACACAGACTCGCTTATCTATCTGAAATACCAAGCGAGGAGGATGCAATGACAAAACTTGTAACTCCTGATGCTCTTCCCCAAAGAAATAGCCACTATAAAATAGTTTTCCAAGACAGAGTTTAACCCCACTATAGTGAATAGGCAAACTGTACATCAGCACCCTGATTGGAGAACGTTCTCCAGCAGGGTATTAATGTACAAGTAATGCCTGTTAAAAAACAAGTCCACTGTTTCATGGTAGCATATCAAGCTGCCATGGAGCTCGGACTGCAACAAAAACTAATGGCTGCCATTACTTTACACTCACTAAGCAGCACTTTTGTTGTTTAGCGAGTGTAAAAAAATAAACAGAAAAATATGTATGCGTATAAGCATGTTTATGTTTCTGTCTGCGTGTGTGATTAAATGAGTGTAAGAAAGCAGAGGAGACTGTCTGAGAGATCGAGAGAGAGTGACAGCGATCTTGGGTGAGTGAGTGCGTGTATGAAAGCAGATGAGACTGTATGTGAAAGAGAGAGTGAACACAACCTTGTGTGCGTAGCCCTCAAGTGTCCAAATTTTTGCAGGATGTCCAGATTTTTGCCTCATATTTTTTTGTCTGTTCCTCATAAAATTTGTGGTTTTCTGAAGTTTTGCAGCAAATCAGTGAGGAGTGAATTCACGAAATCATGACAGGCATTTGAGTTTTGGGCTTTATATCTTTCAGAAAAAATGCACTGTAATACAAAACCTTTTATTCTAGCAACTTTCTAAGAGCAATATTTAAAATTTGTCACTATTTTTGAGACTCGGCCCCCCCCATTAGTTTGGCTTTTTCCAGATTTTTTGCACTAAGAGGTTGAGAGTCATGCTTGTGTGAGTGAATGCAGGTATTAAACCAGAGGAGCGTATATGTATGTGTGTGAAAGCAAAAGAGACTATGTATGAGATAGGGAGGGAGAGAGAGACAGAGACAGAGAATGGACTCTGTTAAATTCTTGTTTTATTTATTTATTTAAAGTATTATATTATTTTTTATGTATTTTTGAAGTAAAATGCTTTCTCCAACACCATTAACATATATTACAGAAACTTTGAAACAGACAGAAAGTACAGTTGTGTACCTACCATAAATGTAGATGTTCGAGTGTATTCACTGTTGCAGTCAATACTCTTGGGTTATCCTGCTGGCAGGCTACCCTCAGTCGGCCAGAATTCCAAAGTCTAGGTCCAGCATCGGCTGCTGTCACCTCTTCCCTGATGTCAGTGCGCCAGGGGTACAAAAGATGCAGCCGACACCATTTTCTTCAGTTTTTCTTGCCCCAGATGTCAGGTGCCCCCAAAATGGAAGGCTGAAAAAATATGCCAATAAAAATACATGGACAAAAATAACATTCCCTTTGTCTACAAGCAAATGCCCCAAATAGTTTGTATAGGATAGAGAAAAGCAGAAAAGTCCCAGCAAAGAGAAGGGGGATGGTGGGTGGGTAACCTGGACTGCAACAGTGAATACACTCGAACATCTACATTTATGGTAGGTACACAACTGTACTATGTTCATCGTGTTTCACTGTTGCAGTCATTACTCTTGGGTTGAATCCCAAAGCTGAGGATGGGTGGCTGGGCTAAATAGGATTAGGAGAGGCTATGAGGCCCTGCAGAACTGCAATGGCAAAGCCTGCTCTGGTCGTAGAGTAAATAGGTAAGTGGTAGTGCTTTGTGAAAGTGTACACTGAACTCCAAGTTGCAGCCTCTAAGATATCTTTGGTTGGTACTCCTCTGAGGAAGGCTGCTGAAGTGGATGCTGCTCTGGTGGAATGAGGCCTAATGCCCCTTAGGCAGTGATTTGCCATGTTGAAAATAGCAGAAACGGATGCAATGGCCTATCCATTTAGAAATAGTCTGTTTTGAGATAGCCTTTCCTTGTGATCCTGCAGCATATGACACTAAAAGTTGCTCAGTTTTTCTGAAAGCTTTAGTTCTGTCCAAGTAAAAATGTAACTGCCTGTGTATGTCCAAAGAATGCAGAATTTTCTTACCCTTGTTCTGTGGATTTGGATAAAAGGTAGGCAAGTGAATGGTTTGGTTGAGGGCCACATTGGATACCACCTTAGGCATGAATGTAGGGTTTGTCCTCAGAGAAACCCTGTCTGGATGAAAAATGATAAAAGGTTCCACAGCCATGAGTGCTTGTAACTCCGAGACTCGCCTTGCAGATGTTATTGCTAGGAGTAGAGCTGTTTTCCAGGATAAAAATTTTATATCTGCTGTTGAAGCTGGCTCGAAAGGAGGCAGTGTGGGTTTTTCCAAAACATAATTTAGGTCCCAGGCAGGAATTGGTGCTCTTCTTGGAGGCCTAAAGTTTTTGGCCCCTCTGAGGTACTGCCTTATTAAAGGATGAGAAAAAATAGGTGGTTCCGTATTGTAATGGGCGGAAATGGCAGAGGCATGAATTTTAATTGATGAAAAAGAAAGGCCTTTGTTCAGCATCTCAGTTAGGTATTGTAAAATCTGAGGTATATTTGGTACACACGTGTCAATGCCTTGTTCCTGGTTCCAAGCACAGAATCTCTTCCATTTCTTTGCATAAGATTTTCTGGTACTGGGCCTCCTGGCCTCCAAGATAACATCCATAACAGCTTTTGAAAGAGGAGTGTTCTGAATGGTTACATTATCCGCCATGCTGCCAGATTTAAGGTCCTGATTTGGCTGTGCAGGATCTGACTATTTTGTTAGGTCAGCGAGTGAGAAGTTTGAGGCAATATCCATGCTGGACCTTGAGACAAGCTCTTTAGGACTGGGTACCAGTGCTGGCGTGGCCAGTCTGGTGCAATCAGTATCATTTTTGGCTTCTCTTGTCTGACCTTTAAGAGTACCCTGGGAAGGAGAGGCAGTGGAGGAAAGGCATATACTGTTAGATTTTTCCAGCTGAAGGATAGGGCGTCCACTTTCCATGCTTGCTTGTGATAAATCCTTGTGCAAAATCTCTGCAATTGGCAGTTGTGAGGGGAGGCAAATAGATCTATGTCTGGGCATCCCTATTTCCTTATTATCATGCTGAAGACTTGTGGATCCAGTTTCCATTCGTGGGGATCCATGAGGTTTCTGCTTAGTTCGTCTGCCAGAGTATTTGTTTTTCCTGGCAGGAATTGTGCTTGCAGGTGAATTTGAAAAGCCAGTGCTGTGTCCCACAAGGTCATTGCTTGTCTGCAGAGAGGGTAGGAATGTATACCTCCCTGTTTGTTTATGTACCACATGACCATAGTACTGTCTGTCTTTATCAGTAGTTGTCCTGGATGAAACAGGTCCTTGAAAGCTGTCAGGGCATTTTGAACAGCTAGCATCTCTTTTTGATTGATGTGGAGATGCATCTGGTTTGCAGGCCATGTGCCCTGAATACATTTTCCTGCCATATGGGCCCCCCAGGCATAATCTGATGCATCCGTTGTCAGTGTCTGTCTGGCTGTGTGTAAACTGAATGGCAGACCTTTGTTGTGGTGACAGGCTTCTGCCCACCTTCGAAACTCCTGCTGCAGGCAGGGAATGAGTGCAATTACTGTCTCCAGCCTGTGGCAATGCTGAGTCCAAACACTTTTTAGATACCACTGTAGTTTCCTCATATGCAGTCTGGCATATGAAATTAGTAGAATGCAGGATGCCATGAAACCCAGGGCCTGCAGGATTTTCCTTGCAGATAAGTGTGTTTTTGTTGCCAAGTTCTTGAAGTAAGAAGTCAGTTGCCTTTGTTTGTCTGGTGTGATATAAGCCATCTGGGCAGTGATATTTAAGTTTGCACCCCGGAATATTATCTCTTGAGAGGGCACTAGTTTTGATTTCTTTTCGCTTACTGTGAAAACTAGGCCAGTTAGTAATCTTTTTACAAACGCCAGATGCTTTAGAAGAATGTCTTTGTTCTCTGCTTGAATTAGGCAGTCGTCCAAGTAGGGATATATTTGAATTCCTCTTTGTCTGCAAAATGCAATTACTGGTGCCAGGCACTTTGTGAAGACCCTGGGCGCAGTAGATAAGCCAAAGGACAGTACAGAGAATTGGTAATGCATTGAGCCAGCTATGAACCTGAGGCATCTTCTGCAAGATTGTCTGATAGGGACATGCAGGTATGCCTTTTTTAGGTCCAAAGTTACGAGCCAAGCCTTCTTGCCCAGCATGGGCAGTAGCTGCTGTAGAGTCAACATTTTGAATTTTGGGACTTCCAGGAACGTATTTAGTATAGACAGGTCCAGTATTGGCCTCCAGGTTCTGTCCTTCCTGGGTACTAGGAAAAGTCTGGAGTAAAATCCTTGCACCTGCTCTTGTTGTGGTACTTGTTAAATGGCCCTCATGTCCATGAGAGCTGTAATTAGTCTTTGCGCCTCTGCCCATTGATTGTGTGTCAGGTCTGGCATACCTTTTGACCTTGGTAGAGTGTGAAAATGGAACCTGTAGCCTTGGGACACTATGTTCTGGACCCATTTGTCTTGGGTAATCATTTGCCAATTTGATGAAAAAAGTGCTAGTTTTCCCCCTAAGGGGGCTGTCAAAAGAAAAGTGCTTGGATCTGGCAGAGGAAAGTCATTGGGACTGTTTCCTGTAAGGTTGTGATTTGTCTTCTCCACTTTTGGAGGTAGGAGAACCCCATTGTTTAGGCCTGTATGAGCCTTGGAGCTGAGATCTGCCTCTGGGACGCCTGTATACGCCTCTTTGTGGTCTGTTTGACACTGGAAAGGACCAATTTTTAGGCGGCCAGTTCCTGCTAAACCTGGGTGGCTGTACCTGTAAGAAATCCTTGACTGTCTTCATGGATTTTGCTTTATCCTCCATTTTTTTTTCAAAACCTCTTCTGCTTTAGTACCAAAGTATCATGCTGCAATGGTGCATACAGTAAGTTTGCTTTAACATGATCAGGCAGATTCTGTTCCTTTAACCAAGCATGCCTTCTAATAACAGAACCTGTGACAGCGGCCCTGCAAGAGGCCTCCAGTGAATCATAACCACATTGCAAAGTATGCTTTCCCACTGTCCAGCTGCATGCAATAAATCCTGCAATTCCTTGTTCTCGGAACATTCAGTATTTGTCAACAATTTCTGTTTAAGCAGTGACATTAAATATTGCTGACATTTAAGCATATAAAACTGACAATTTAAAGCCCTTACAGTCAAGGTAGCAGAAGTGTATACTTTTTTCCCCCATCTGTCTAGAGCCCTAGAATCCCTGTCAGAGGGGACAGGGTTTTTTGCAGTGGAGGCCTTAACCCCTTTGGGACCCTGAGATATAGTTTCTGGGTCAGCAGCAGGGTTTTTATATAGGAATTTATGAGAATCCGGAACCCTGTATTATCTGTCTGGCTCGGCAGCTGCAGGGGGTAAAGAGTCAAGGGACAGGCCGGACTTTGAAAATACATCATCTACAATGTCTAAAACAGAAGGAATAGCAAGGGGTCTGTGCTGAGGAAGTAGCAGAAAGTCCAAAAAAGAGGCAGGTGCCCGTGGAACCCTTGCACGGCCAAACAAGGAAAACTTCACAGCAAAAAAATGCCAGCAAGTGTTGGTAATAGCCACATCCAAGAACAATTTATTGTCGTAGGGAAGGAAAAAACCCCTAAGATACTATTATTGTAAATAACAATAACAGAAAAAACTTGATACATAAAATCATCAGAGCCTTCTTCAGTGAAATACAACAGAGTATACATTCATATATATAGGGGATAGGCCCTGCTGTAAGGCCAATCCAAACACAAAGTTCACAATTGATCATTAAGGCCAGGTGAAAACAATGCTCCGAGTTTAATGATCCATTTTTTTCTCCTTGGAGCTAAGTAATTCCTGCCAAAGCTGTTTGTCTTTACATCTCCCCCTAATGCAGTCAATGGCAACAAATTTAAATGAAGCAGATACATGTTTTAAATAGTGTTTATATAAAGCATTGCTAATGCGTTTGTTTTTAATATCACTTAAGTGCTCACAAATTCTAAGACAAAAGGCCCGAGAGGTCTTTCCAACATAGAAAGCAGAACAATTGCAGGTCACCAAATAGATGACCCACTCAGTGTTGCAATTAGCCCAAAACTTGATGTCAAAAACCTCCGAGGTGTTTTACACAAAATGAACAATGTCCACAGGGAATACATCCAACAATGGGTTTCCCTGAGATGGACAACTGAGTTTGAACAGAAAAATCTGGACCAACTCTCTTATAATGACTCAATTTAGAACCAATAGTCTGTCCCCTTTTAAATGAAAAAAAACATTGATCTGGCAGCAAAGAGTTAAGTTTTTGATTGTCTCTGTATGATATTTTGAAACCCTGTGTATTACGGCCATATGTGGTCACATAAAAGCAGGGTTGTGACTTGTGACAATTATTGTTATCTTTATATGTTAATAAATCTTCCCTATTTAAATTGGACACAAATCTTTTTGCTAGATACTTCCAAGAATGTATCTTTTAGATTGCCCTGGGATGATAACAAATATGATAAGAGATCATCGGTGAATTTGATTTCATTACAGGGATTAATAATGCCGCCAAGCCTACTAACCAATCCTCCTTTAGATAGATACCTACCTAGGGGCTAAGGAGGAACATAACATCCAACAAAAGTTTGGAGACACTTTGAAAATTATTAAATAAAGGGCTTAATTTTGTTGACAATTGCAACACTGAGTGGGTCATCTATTTGGTGACCTGCAATTGTTCTGCTTTCTATGTTGGAAAGACCTCTCTTAGACTCGGCCTTTGTGATTGTGAGCACTTAAGTTGATATTAAAACAAAGCATTAGCAATGCTTTTTAAATTTGTTGCCATTGACTGCACAAAGACAAATGAAAGACATTAAACAGCTCCAGGGATTAAAAAATGGAGGAAAAAATGGAGCATTGTTTTTTCATGGTTCATTGTTTTCTTTTTGATCTTTTGTACATGGATTGGCCTTACAGCAGGGGCCTATCCTATATATATATATATTATTGATACTCTCATTTATTTTTTTCACTTTGTATTTCACTGGAAGAAGGCTCTGATGAAAGAAACCGTTTGACTTGATAAGTTTAAGTTTTTCTGTTTTGTTATTATTAACAATTTATAGGTATCTTAGGGTCCCTCTTCCCCGACAATACAAATTGTTCCTGGATGGCTGTTGTTACCAACTGGCGTTTTTTTGCTGTGAAGTAGCAGAAAGTCCCTGTGCCTTTTCTTAGATTCAGAATAATCTTGGCTCTCCCAGTGGAAATGCTCCCTCATGGTATGCAGGGTTTCCCCAAAAGAATAATCCTCAGGAGGAGAGGCTGAAGGAATGGATTCTTCAGCATCAGAATCCTCATAGGGAAGCATGGAATAATCCTGTTCAGAAGAGGAATCAGAGGAAATAGAAACCTGATCAGAAGAATAATACTCTGTCTCTTGCCTAGGCCTCTTATCAGGAGGGGGATGGGAGCCCCTGATCAAAGTAATTAGGTCTTCGGCCATTTTGAGCATGTTTTTTTAGGCATGGTAGACTGAGAAGGAGAATGTACTTGTTTCTTTGTCTTTAGAGCTGCTTTAGTCTTTGTCTTTGAAGCTGAAGATGGCTTAATATATAGTTGTGTAGGTCTGAAGACACCCTCAGAAGCCGATGCCTGCTCAGCGGCTCCGGACACATCTGAGGGAATGATTTCCGAGTGTTCAACACCTTGAGTATCCAGAGGCCCAGTCGGCTCCACGTGGGAGTCGGAAGCGGCCTGTGGCTCTGAGGTAGCCAGGGGCTGCGAAAGTGCCTCACTGAGAACCGGCGACTGGCCTAGCAGAGGCCTCCTCGTTGGTTTTGGACCTCGGATGCCTATCCTTTTCCTTGTCCTTGCGTTTTTTGTAAACTCCGGTCGTCGGCTGTTCCGATGGCATTACATAATTAAATTTTCGGCCAAAGTAATGAAATGCAAAATAGAACCAACGCTTAATAGTACATTGGTTAAATCTAGCACAAAACCAACAGCTAGCAATGTTGTGATCAGGGCCTAGGCAAGGAATACAGTAAGAGTGAAAATCCTTATGACGTATTTGCTTCCCACAAGAAATACAATTGTCAACTTTTTCTGACATCGGTCTGGAGCAAGAAAAAAGTGGGGTACTTAGCTTTAATGAAGACTTCGGTTCTGAAATTCGGATTTGAAAATTTCAGGTGTCGGCCAACCGGCACTTGCGAACTGCTTTTGCTTCAGGCACCGCGCGGCAAGAAAGACTGAAGAAAATAGTGTCAGCTGCATCTTTTAAACCCCTGGCACACTGACGTCAGGGAAGAGGCGACAGCAACTGACACCAGACCTAGACTTTGGAATTCTGGCCGACTGAGGGCAGCCTGCCAGCAGGATAACCCAAGAGTAATGACTGCAACAGTGAAACACGATGAACACCTATTTCATATCAAAAATATATACAAAATAACATAATACTTCAAAAAAAATAAATAAAACAATTTTACAGACACCCATTCCCCAAGTCCAATAATGCCCTCCAGGGTGTGTGTTAATGCGTAAACAACACCCTTCCAGGGGTGTAGAGTTGTTAAGAAGGGCTGCAGACCAGAGATCAGACAAGTATCAGGCTCCACAGGTTTCTTTGTTGACATTATCATATGGATCGATGCTAGCCTCCTTAGTAATGGTGTTGATATGTGCAACACTGAGGAAAACAGGAAGCCCTAGTGAAAAAAGGAAATGGGCCTTAACTAACCTATAAAACACAAAGGGATGAGGTAGTAGATTTTTTTAAATGTGCCCTAAACAAATGCTCACACAAACATGTCAAAATGTCTTTCAGGTAGAGACAGTGATAAGAACCTTGTTAAACCAGTCCAAAAAGTTTCCTTACTTGATAAGGTAGTGTCTCAGAATAAATTAAACGACCATCTATCTGCAAGCCGTAACCTTTAGATTTGAAGAAGGAACCAAATCAACAGTTCTTTACTTTTCTGCAAGGGGACTTGGAGAGAAAGGGTTCTATTCTCGGGTCTATGCTTCAACTTTTTGTGAACCTCTGAGGAACTGGAAGTGATGGTAGTTGCATCAGCTCCAAGGTCAAGGCCAATGGCACTGGCTCCAAAGCATTCATGAATAAGAATCTTTGTCAAGAGTGCTTCTCAAGTAGAAAGAATTTTAGCTTGTTTCTTTCTTGAAGAGGGTTGGGAGTAAAGTCTGACTTGTGTCACATTTACTAAATGTATGCTGCTTATCCAGAAAAACAAAAATAAGACCTTCAGTATACTTTCCTATGGTGGGATTTTGTTTCCACACTTGCACTTTTTGAAAGAATGCTCCACAGTAAGCCAATGATAACAAGATAACAAGCAATTACCAGAAACTTGTCATATGCACTAAAGGACAACAGCAACAGTAAAGAACTTGTTTTTTCTATTTTTAACCATGAGCCAACAGAACAATAACAAATGAATCTACAATGCCAAACAATGTTAGAAACAAAGGAAGAGTAAAGAAACACCTAACACCCAAGACCAACACTATCCAATGTAAAGACAGAAAAATCAACTGCCTTTAAAACATTTACCAAAGACCGTGATAAGATTATCCATACAAACACTGATCAAGTACAACACACGCACATATGTATGCATATATATCTATATATCTATATATATATATATATATATACACACACACACACACACACATATATATATATATATATATATATATACACATATATACACACACACACACACACATATATATATATATATATATATATATATATATATATACACACACATATATATATATATATATATATATATACATATACACACACACATATATATACATATATATATATATATATATATATATACATATATATATATATATATATATATATATATATATATATATATATACACACACACATATATATATATATATATATATATATATATATATATAAATATATATATATGTATATCTCATCTTCTTAATCAGGTAGAAGACTGATATGCCAAACCCAACCATATATAAGAAAATAACATGTAATAAAAGTTTTAACACTGACAGCTTTCAAAAAGAACTTGCAGCTTGTGACCGGTCACCCCTGAAACACCTACCATTAGACAACGCCGTTAAATACTTTAACTCTAAATTTTTAACCATTCTATACTACCATGCCCCAACTCGAATAGTAAGAACTAGGTCTAAACCAGCCCCTTGGCTCACCAAAACTCCCAAAAAAAAATCCTCCATAGAAACAAACTATGGGCTACCTGGCATACAACCAAAAACCTGGCTGATCAACTAATATTTAGCCAACTAAGAAATGAAACTAAAAAAGCCATATTGTCAGATAAAAGAAACTATTACTGCCAACTCCAACAGACCAACCAAAACAAACCTCAACAATTCTGGTCTTGTATAAACAAACTCCTGCACCCAGGTCACACAATCGCACCCACCCCCTCAGGCTCCAATCTCCTTAGCCCCAACCAAACTGCCAAGTCTTTTAACACTTTCTTCACAGACACCATTCAATCTTTGGCCAATCAGCTATCCGCTGACACTGCATCTCCTTCTAATATTATCCCTAATAGCGCCCCAATATTTCAATTCCAACCCGTTCCTACATCCTTTGTCTGCACCCTAATCAAAATACTTAAACCCACCACCCTCTCTGCAGATCTATTACCTGGAAAATACCTACAAAAAGCAGCCAAAGCTATAGCCTACCCTACTATCCATCCTCATTAACAGAACTATTTCTGAAGGAACTATTCCAACTATTTGGAAAATCTCACATGTCATCCCCCTGCATAAAGGTGGCAATTCCAAAGACTTTTCTAACTATAGGCCTATAGCCATATTATCCCCTCTGGCAAAAATCATGAAGAAGTGCATTCATAAGCAACTATTAAACCACCTCCTAGCAAACAACCTACTAGCTACCTGCCAACATGGATTCAGACCATTTCACAGCACCTCTTCTGCTCTTCTTTCCTTCACCGATGTCATTAATAAAAACCGTAATATCAACACTCTTTCCTCAGCCCCACCGATGTCATTAATAAAAACGTAATAGCAACACTCTATCCTCAGCCCCACCGATGTCATTAATAAAAACCGTAATAGCAACACTCTTTCCTCAGCCCTCTTCATTGATCTGTCAAAAGCCTTTGACATGGTCAATCACCAGCTACTCAAACATACTTAGCAACTTCTCACTGAATCCACTTGCTATACAATGGTTCCAATCCTATCTACATAACAGGCAACAGGCTGTACTATGGGAGAATAACTTGTCTTCACACTTACCAATTGCCCTTGGAGTCCCTCAAGGCTCCATATTGGGTCCTCTCCTCTTTTCTATTTTTACTAATGACCTACACACTGTTCTACCTCAAGCCACCTGTATCCAATA